>NC_057798.1:506058969-506189109 GCF_018294505.1 Triticum aestivum | reverse complement strand
CACAACATCATCTTTGCAAGAAGGGGTGCGGGAATGGGGATCGGGATTTGTGGATTCGGGGTTTGTCGGCACTGGAGCACACGAGCCGGCGAAGCTTAAGAAGGAAGACTTAAATAGACCCATAATTTTTCATCGCAAATAATTCCTACAAAACAACTGTGTATGACGTTGTAGATATTTTTTATTAGCCATGAAAGATGAATTTGGAGTAAAGTGGCAACGGATGGTGTTTAAATTGTACGAGAAAATTTGTAGTACTAATACAATTGTCATGTCAAATTTTGGAAACTATCAGGGGTCATTTGACCTTTAAAGACATTTAAGTGATTTTCTAGCCGTTTAATGACCGTAATTGAAATTTGAACTACATGTACATGCAGCAGCTAACCAAAACGGTTTGAAATTCATATTTTGTTTACTTGTGGGCGATTTAATTCCACGTGCAGTAAATTGGAAGGAATTTCCAAACATATTGGTCTAACGGCTATGACACAATTAAGCATGGAGTAACATGGCATTTAAATTCCAAAAAATTAAAAACATGAAACCTTGCTTGATGTAATGTCGTACCACCAAGATGATGTGGTGCAAAAATTGGCTTGCTTGACAAAAGTTTGGACACACACCCCTCACAAACCAGAGCAACTCACTAGAAGGCTCGTGGTTCCGAGAGGGAAAATGCATGTTTGATGACGAAAGGCAAATAGCTTCCTCTTATGGCCTTCAAACATTTTCTACGTGTAATGTGCACTAATACTAACTATCATGTGAAAATTTGGAAAATTTCAGGGGTCATTTGTCCTTTTAAAGACATTTAAGTAATTTTCTAGCCATTTAATGACCGTAACTCAAATTTGAACTAGATGTACATGCAACGGCTAACCATAACGGTTTGAAAAATTATGTTTGTATACTTGTGTGCAAGTTAACTCCATGTGCAGTAAATTAGAAGGAATTTTCAAGCATACATAGTCTCACGGCATGGACACATGCATGGAGTGCCATGGCATTTTAATTCCAAAAAATTAAAAAATGATCAGGAAAACATGAAACTTTGCTTGATGTAATGTCATGCCACCAAGATGATGTGGTACAAAAATTGGCCTATTTGACGAAAGTGGACACACACCCCTCACAAACTGGAGCAACTAACTAGAAGGATCGTGGTTCCGAGAAGGGAACAATGCATGTTTGATGATGAACGGCAGATAGCTTCCTCTTACGGCCTTCAAAAAATTTATACGTGTAATGTGCATTGATGCAAACTGTCATGTGAAAATTTGGAAAATTTCAGGGTTCATTTGACATTTTGAGGACATTTAAGTGATTTCCTAGCTATTTAATGACCATAATTCAAATTTGAACTACATTTATATGCAACGACAAACCATAACGGTTTGAAAAATCATATTTGTGTATTTGTGTGCGAGTTAATTCCATGTGCAGTAAATTAGAAAGAATTTCCAAACATATTGGTCTCACGGCATGGACACATGCATGGAGTGCCATGGCATTTTAATTCCAAAAAAATAAAAATGATCAGGAAAACATGAAACCTTGCTTGATGTAATGTCATAACACCAAGATGATGTGGTACAAAAATTGGCCTGTTTGATGAAAGTTTGGACACACACCCCTCAGAAACCGGAACAACTCACTAGAAGGCTCGTGGTTCCGAGAAAAAACAATGCAGGTTTGATGACAAACGGCAGATAGCTTCCTCTTACAGCCTTCAAATTTTTTCTACGTGTAATGTGCACTGATACAAACTGTCTTGTGAAAATTTGGAAACTTTCAGGGGTCATTTGACCTTTTGAAGACAATTAAGTGATTTCCTAGCCATTTAATGACCATGATTCAAATTTGAACTAGATGTACATGCAACGGCTAACCATAACGGTTTGAAAAATCATAATTGTGTACTTGTGTGCGAGTTAATTCCATGTGCAGTAAATTATAAGGAATTTTCAAACATATTGGTCTCACGGCATGGACACATGTACATGCGTGGAGTGCCATGGCATTTTTATTCCAAAAAAAATAAAAAATGATCAGAAAAACATGAAACCTTGCTTGATGTAATGTCATGCCACCAAGATGATGTGGTACAAAAATTGGCTTGCTTGACGAAAGTTTGGACATACACCCCTCACAAACCGGACAAACTCACTAGAAGGCTCGTGGTTCCGAGAGGGAGCAATGCATGTTTGATAACGAACGGCAGATAGCTTCCTCTTATGGCTTTCAAATTTTTTCTATGTGTAATGTGCACTGATACAAACTATCATGTGAAAAATTGTAAAATTTCAGGGGTCATTTGACCTTTTGAAGACATTTAAATGATTTCCTAGCCATTTAATGACCCTAATTCAAATTTGAACTAGATGTACATGCAACGGCTAACCATAACGATTTGAAAAATTATATTTGTGTACTTGTGAGCGAGTTAATTCCATGTGCAGTAAATTAGAAGGAATTTTCTAATATATTGGTCTCACGGCATGGACACATGCATGGAGTGTCATGGCATTTTAATTCCAAAAAATTAAAAAATGATCAGAAAAACATGAAACCTTGGTTGACGTAATGTCATGCCACCAAGATGATGTGGTACAAAAGTTGGCATGTTTGATGAAAGTTTGGACACACACCCCTCACAAACCGGAGCAACTCACTAGAAGGCTTGTGGTTTTGAGAAGGGAACAATGCATGTTTGATGATGAATGGCAGATAGCTTCCTCTTACGGCCTTCATTTTTTTCCTACGTGTAACGTGCACTAAAACAACTGTCATGTGAAAATTTGGAAAATTTTAGGGGTCATTTGACCTTTTGAAGACATTTAAGTGATTTTCTAGCCATTTAATGACCGTAATTCAAATTTAAACTACATCTACATGCAACGGCTAACCGTAACGGTTTGAAAAATCATATTTGTATACTTGTGTGCGAGTTAAAAAATCATCAGACGATGTAAATATCTGGTGTTCAAAAAAGAAAATGTAAAATCTGGCAAGACAACCGGCCCCACATGATTGGCACTCTATTTCGTGCCTCAAGGTTTGGAAGGTGAGTGGCGGGCTTTATTAATCAGACACGGTTCTGCATTGGGAACCGTCAGCTATTATGTTCACACATGGATTTTGCTCCGGGAATCATGTGTAATTCACACTAGAGTACTCGTAAATTCCAGCGACCGGTGTGTGTACTGTTCCCATCGATCTAGATTCCGGCGGCCAATAAATACTACCTTGCTCATGTCGTCCCTCCTGCATTCTCATCTAGATCATCCCCTTGCTTGCCCTCTCTCTCTCTCTATCTCTCTCTCTCTCTCAAATCTCTGCCATGGCGCAGCCGGTCTGCCCACGCATCGACAAGGAGTCGCCACCCCCCGAGGATTCTCACTCGAAGAGCAGCGACGAGGACACCTACGCGCCGCCAGATGAGGTTGCGCCGGACCCCCCAACTTTGGATTGGTTTTTGGGCCGATATGATCTTTGTCCTTGGGAGTCGCTGTCGCCGGCTGAGAAAGCCAGGCAAGTGGCTTTCAAGAAGGAGATGGCAGAGGAGGATGCCAGGTACCAGGCGGCCTGTGAAGCCCGTTATGCCGCCTGGAAAAAGGAGGTGGCGGAGCTTTGCTGGTGGGCGCGTCGTCGTGCGGAGGAGGTGTACCAAGACAGGTACTTTGCGAGGAAGCAGAGGCGCTAGGTGCCTCATCGCTGCGTGGAGCTGGGCCGATAAGCTCCAGCGTGACACCGACGAGGAGCTCTGGCGGGCGCCCAACGAAATGGCAAGATCGTTAGCACGCGTCCACCTGCAAGAGGCAGATCAGCATGTCAAGCGTTGTGAGGCGGAGGAGGCGGAGTACTGCCTCCGCTCTGGGAAGACGCCGCGCACCAGGGAGCTGCTAGCGAGGGGCTGTCGGAATAATGGCCCCAGGAGGGTTTATTAGTTTTAGTATTGTTCATTTTCAATTTTATGCATTGTACCTAGTAGTTAAGTATCATTACGTATATGTGATGATATTATATATATTCTATGATGAACTAATGAACAATTAATATTATATATATTATGAATTCCATTTTCTATCTGTTTTTGTATATTAATTTGAATATATTTGTTATCATCCACATATACAGAATGGAAAGCGTATAAACACACATTGAAATAGAACATATAAGAACGGAAAACAGAGTACACACATTGAAACAGAGCAATAAACAGAGCAATAGTATGATTACCATGAATACATAGCTATCCACGTCGAAACAACTCAACAAAATAAAACGTGTCCATGAGACCATGACCAGCGGCCCTTGCCTATGGTAGCTCTTGGCTCTGCTTGAACTCATGCAAGTGTTCGTCCAAGCGGTCGACATGCTCGCGGTACATCTGGAGCGTGATCTCGAGCTCCAAGTTGGCTATTTCATCGAAGATCACCACCTCGAGGATGTGAAGGACATGTTCCTCTACTATGCCCTGGTGGACACCTGGGCCAAGGAGGCGGTCGAGCCTATCGACCAGCGCGTTGGCATCGAGCGGGACGCGGACAACACGAACGGCGCGGCGGGCGTCCGGTGCAAGTACGGCGCGGCCGGCTTCCAGTGCAAGTAGGGCACAAAGGGCATGTGCCCACTCCTAGCAAGGAATGGGGGTACTGAAGGGACGTGTACCCAGCTGCGACGCCCTATCGACAACAGGCAAGCACCGATGGATCCTTTCCTGATGTGCGGCATGCCATGCCTCTTGCTCTGTGGTGCTCCAATGTTCTCGCCATGCAGTGAGCTGCAGCCTATCGGCGCGGACGCGCCTAGCTTGCTCTGCGGCATGCCATCAATCATGTTGTGCGGTGAGCTGCAGCCTCTTGGTGCTGACATGACTATCTTGATCCGCGGCACTGAAGCACCATGCACCAAGGGTCTACTCAACCTTGGCGATGATGCGCATCACGGCATCATCCATCATGTTGTCGGGGAGCTCCGCGGCCTCGATGGGCCATGGAGCCTTCTGGTTTTCCTTGTCGACGAGGTTGATGGCAGAGGCGGCGCTTTGGTGCGTTGGCATGCTTGGAAAAGGTGGATGTGCTACAGGCTGCATTGTTGCCTCCGTGCGTCGCGCCGCGCCTAGGTATATGTGCAATATCGCCGCGTGGTGGGAAACGGTGGCGTGTTCATAGAATGCCATCAATTAATGGAAACTTAGCATATATAAGGAACATCGAGCTAGCACAAGAAGTAGATGATGATGAGATGAATACGGACCACGCTAGGGAACCCGTTGGTGATGAATTCATCAATTGCAAAAGGTTGTACACTAGCAAGCGTTTGCCCACAACACACATGGCTTATTCCATCACAAATAGGTCGGATGGATCAACTGTATGCCATGTATACAGATTGTCAAAAAGTAATGTGGTAGACCTTCTTTAACATATGTTAAAAAATAAAATAAAAATAAAAAACAAGGACCTTGAGGTTAAATTAGCCAAGGGAAAGGGTCATTTCGGTCATTTCACCGAAATGACCCATCCTATCAGTTAATTTAACATCAACAAAACTTCCCATCCAGTCATCCATCTGATGGCTGCTCCATCCTGAGCACACTTAACTTGAGAGTTCTCTTAGATGAGCTACTGGTGGAACAGTTAGTCCTTGATGATGTAGGATGCCTCTTTGCATCCTTGTGGCGTATCCGAATGACCTCCCATCCCCCAACGGCCAATACATGTTGTGTAGATAGAGCATATCACATACGTCTTATTAGAAGCAATCGTCTATGTTATTATCGGTCTTCGCACACATTTATGATTACAGACCTGTTTGTCACGTATCACACACATATTGTTATATTGAACCATTTCTGTTCTCTTGTCTCAATGCAAACAGTTCATTCGAGTGAACCGCATGTTGTATATCGCACACACCTTCATCTGCCTAACCATTTCTTTGTGTTGCCTAATCACAAACAGTTCATCCAAGTGAAATGTATGTTGTATATCGCACACACCTTCATCTCGCTGCCTGTTTATTTTGTTCCTCCTCATCACAAACAGTTCACTGAACTGAACCGTATGCCCTGCATCGAACACGCAACTAAAATCTGAACCGTGTTTGATTCATCCGTCATCACAAACGTTTTGCACACTTTTGACAGTTTCTTATACCACCAATTGCGATTATTGCATCGCACACAGTTTGTCGAAGGGTCTCTGATCGTAGTGTCGCGTTAGCAGCATCCTGCAGTAGTGGTGCGATGAAGAATCACTCCAAAGTTCCTATCAAGTGGAGAACATAAGAATAAATTATTTGTAGGGTACGAAACCACCTCAAAGTTATCCTTTCCGGATCTATCCAAGAGTTAGTACTAAAATAACACCAAGTTATCCTTTCTGATCAATCTATCCAAGAGTTTGTACTAAAATAACACCATATGATACACATCAACCAACTCTAATGTCACCTAGATACTCCAATGTCACCACGAGTATCCGTGAGTTGATTACACGATATGCATCAAACAATTTCAGATTCATAATACTCAATCCAACACAAGGAACCTCAAAAAGTGCCCCAAGATTTCTACCAGAGAAAAAAGACGAGAACATGCATCAACCCCTATGCATAGATTACCCCAATGTCACCTCGGGAATCCGCGAGTTGAGTGCCAAAACACAAATCAAGTGAATCAATATGATACCCCATTGTCACCACGGGCATTCATAGCAAGACATACATCAAGTGTTCTCAAATCCATAAAAGTATTCAATCCGATAATAACGAAATCTCTAAGGGAAAACTTAATTCATCACAACAAGATAGAGAGGGGAAAACACCATATGATCCAACTATATTAACAAAGCTCGTGATACATCAAGATTGTGCAAAATCAAGAACACGAGAGAGAGATATTAAACACATAGCTACTAGTACAAACCCTCAGCCCTGAGGGTGGACTAGTGCCCCTCATCATGGTCGCCACAAGGATGATGAAGATTGCTCCGATGATGATTTTCCCCTCACGCAGGATGCCGAAACAGGGTCTAGATTGGTTTTTCATGGCTACATAGGCTTGTGGCAGCGGAACTTCTAATCTAGGGATATTTTTGGGGGTTTCTAAATATATAGGATTGTTTGGCGTCGGTTTCATGAGAAGATGGGCCTCAGGGGGCCCACTACCCACCAGGGTGCGCCGGGGGGTGGCGTGCCCTGGTACCTTGAGGGTGGCAGGGCCCCCCTCCAGTGGTTCTTTGCTCCGGTATTTTTCTTTTCTTCCAAAAAAAATCATCAAAAAGTTTCGTCCAATTCCGAGAACTTTTATTTCTGCACAAAGACAACACCACAGTAGTTCTGCTGAAAACAGCGTCAATCCGGGTTAGTTCCATTCAAATCATACCAAAACCATATAAAATTGTTGTGAACATGGCATGAATACTTCATAAATTATAGATACATTGGAGATGTATGAACTACCTGTAGGTAGCGCCCTTTCCAACTCCTTGGTTGAAGTTGAGTCTAGTCCTTGGAAATTTTTTACTAACATTGTTGTGTGGCTTACGGACCCACATCACTAATGGGTGGTATTAGGCTCTTTTACTCCTCAATCTTTACTTTTGGACTCTGATCTCTCTTTTACTCGGGTTAAACAATTTCGCTAACTTTAACATTAGGATCTCGTGATCACATCCACCCAGAGATTTTATTATGCCTTTCTTGAATTGGGAGCCAGGATCAACTTCACAGTGTTCATGAACCATAGGACCATTTTATTGAGGGCACCCTACGTCATCCCTTGCAGATTCCTTGCTCCAGTAGTTTTCTCCGATGTTGGTGTAGCCTTTGATATGTCTCGTTGTTGTATACCACCACTCCGTGCCAGCAAGCCGCCTAGTTGTCTAGTTGCGTGTGTTTCCAAACTCATGCTGCCAGTTTTATCCAACTCTCTATGTGGATCTGTGCTGGGGATATAACTGGTGGGTATAAACTGCCCAGGAGGGGCCGGTTTATCCACGGAGAGACTACCAATATTTAAGCCCATGAAGTTATAGAAGATGGCGACTTATGAAGGAAACATAATAAGGGAGCCCAAAAGCCCAGAGGAGGGTTAGGGCCCATAGACATAAACCGCCATAGGCGTGTAACTTGTAATGTAAGGCAGGAAAGAGTAGATACCGAGCCGGACACGTTTATGAACTGGCCTCAGGATTCTATAGACCGATGGGCGTCAACCTGTGTATATAAAGGGACGACCCAGCGGCGGTTTAGGGACAAGAAACAACAACTCGAGAACTAGGCAAAGCGGATTCGCTCTCTGGTTATCGAGACCCCATCAATTCCACCACAACTGGATCGTAGGCTTTTACATTCACTGCAAGGGGCCGAACCAGTATAATCTTCCCATGTCCTTTGTCCGGTTTAACCCATTTAAGCTAATCTCGTTGCGATGGCTCCATGACTAAGTCCTCACACTAGGACATCTGACGTGATAATTCCATGACAGTTGGCGCCCACCGTGGGGCTATCGCACGATGGTTTCAAGTTATTAGAGGGCAATTTCGAAGGACTCAACGGATATGAAGTGGGCCGGATGACCAAGATTCGTCACGGCAAGCTCTACATCGACAACGCAGGCTGGGCCCCCGATGCCGGCTCAATCTAGTATGGGTACCGAGTCCCCTTCAGAGGAATTCATGTCTTCATTGGCAAGATTGGCGAACCGGGCCCTGAGCCGGACATCTGCGCCGACCTCATCGATATGGCTTAGTGTGCAAGCCCTGCCCTGGTTCAGCCCGCCATGAAGCGTGCGTTCGTAGGATTCATCCATGGTGCAGAATCTGAACCGGTATCCGACGGTGAGACGGTTGTCTATTCAGATGGTGAGTCGTCCACCGAGGAGACCGAGTCATTGTATCAACTGCCAAATGGCCGGTTCGGGGGTTGTTCCAATGGCGACAGTATTCCGGACCCCCTTGAACTGCCAAACCGGATGGTGATCTTCATGGCCAGTACGCAGCCCACGCAGCACTCCTCAGCTGCGGCGGCAATGATTACCGGGTCGGCAACCGGGGCAGGAGGCCCCGTGCTCCCGCCGGCTCAAGTCATGTCCGGTTTATTGGACGCCTTGGCGACATTGTTGAACAAGGAAGTTAACCTGGATAATTGAGAGCAGCATAACACAGAGGTCAAGAAATCGTGAGATTAGATAGCTCAGGCCAAGGAGGACATGGCTGCTGAGCAAACCAGGATGCCTGAGGAGCGGGCCGCTCTGGATGCTCAGGCACAGCGGATTCATGCAGAATCTTACCGGCTCATGCTGGATCAGAATGCTTCAAACGACGTGATGATGAGGAGGCACCAGTCTCGTCCACCGCTGGTTTATGAAGCAAGGAATCTCTTTAACACGCCAGGAGCGGGAACCAGTAACCTGGCAGCGGTAAACCGGGTTGAAGCACCTGGGACAGGAGCGTCGGATCAGCCACGAACGATGGACCCACCTCGACAGAACCATGACCTGCCTCAGTATGTGCCAGCACCACTGGGTCATTTTCTTACACCTTTGGATAACATGATTGCTGCGGCGTCGCATTTGGCAGTTATTCGAATGGAAGGCTATTCTCCGGCAGTGGTTGAGACACGGTGGGTGATGTCTACTACACAACCTTCTTCTTATAGACGTTGTTGGGCCTGCAAGTGCACAGGTTTGTAGGACAGTAGCAAATTTCCCTCAAGTGGATGACCTAAGGTTTATCAATCCGTAGGAGGCGTAGGATGAAGATGGTCTTTCTCAAGCAACCATGCAACCAAATAACAAAGAGTCTCTGGTGTCCCCAACACACCCAATACAATGACAAATTGTATAGGTGCACTAGTTCGGCGAAGAGATGGTGATACAAGTGCAAAATAGATGGTAGATAATGGTATTTGTAATCTGAAATTATAAAAACAGCAAGGTAACAAGTGGTAAAAGTGAGCGTAAACGGTATTGCAATGATAGGAATGAAGGCCTAGGGTTCATACTTTCACTAGTGCAAGTTCTCTCAACAATAATAACATAGATAGATCATATAACAATCCGTCAACATGCAACAAAGAGTCACTCCAAAGACACTAATAGAGGAGAACAAACAAAGAGATTATGGTAGGGTACGAAACCACCTTAAATTTATTCTTTCGGATCAATCTATTCAAGAGTTCGTACTAGAATAACACCTTAAGACACAAATCAACCAAAACCCTAATGTCACCTAGATACTCCATTGTCACCTCAAGTATCTGTGGGCATGATTATACGATATGCATCACACAATCTCAGATTCATCTATTCAACCAACACAAAGTACTTCAAAGAGTGCCCAAAAGTTTCTACCGGAGAGTCAAGAACGTGTGCCAACCCCTATGCATAGGTTCATGGGTGGAACCCGCAAGTTGGTCACCAAAACATACATCAAGAGGCACATGATATCCCATTGTCACCATAGATAAGCACGGCAAGACATACATCAAGTGTTCTCATAAGAGACTCAATCCAATAAGATAACTTCAAAAGGGAAAACTCAATTCATCACAAGAGAGTAGAGGGGGAGAAACATCATAAGATCCAACTACAATAACAAAGCTCGGGATACATCAAGATCGTGCCATAGGGGGAACACGAGAGAGAACAAGAGAGAGAACACGAGAGAGAGAGATCAAACACATAGCTACTGGTAAATACCCTTAGCCCCGAGGGTGAACTACTCCCCCTCGTCTTGGAGAGCGCCGGGATGATGAACATGGCCAAGGGTGAAGGATCCCCCCTCCAGTAGGGTGCCGGGAAGGGCTCCCGAGAGGTTTTTGGTGGCTATAGAGGCTTGCGGCGGTGGAACTCCCGATCTATCTTGATTTTCAATGGTTTTAGGGTACGTAGGCTTATATAGGCGAAAGAAGTCGGTCGGGGGGTGCTCGAGGGGCCCACGAGATAGGGGGGTGCGCCTAGTAGGGGGGGCACCCTCCTATCTCGTGGCCTCCTCGAGGCTCTTCTGACGTGAACTCCAAGTCTCCTGGGTGATATTCTTCCCAACAATAACGCTGCTGGAGGTTTCATTCCGTTTGGACTCCGTTTTATATTCCTTTTCTTCGAAATACTGAAACAGGCAATAAAACAACAATATGGGTTGGGCCTCTGGTTAATAGGTTAGTCCCAAAAGTAATATAAAAGTGTATAATAAAGCCCATAATCATTCAAAACAAAAAATAAAATAGCATGCAACAATCAAAAATTATAGATACGTTGGAGAAGTATCAATCATCCCCAAGCATAATTCCTGCTCGTCCTCGAGTAGGTAAATGATAAAAACAGAATTTTTGATGTGGAATGGTACCTAGCATAATTCTCAATGTAATTTCTCTTTATTGTGGCATGAATGTTCGGATCCAAGTGATTCAAAATAAAAGTTCATATTGACAAAAGAAATAGCAATACTTCAAGCATACTAATAAAAGCAATCATGTCTTTCAAAATAACATGGCTAAAGAAAGTTCATCCCTACAAAATCATATAGTTAGGCTATGCTTCATTTTTATCACAGAAAGATGTTCCCAACTTCTATACCCCCGATGACAAGCCAAGCAATTGTTTCATACTTAAGTAATCTAAACTTTTTCAACCTGTGGACTCCAAGCCTGCATCCAAAAGCTAGTAGACAAGAAGCTCAAGCTTGTCAACATAGTCCAGGTCATGCTCATCCGCCGGATTCTCTCATGCCAACGATGGGGCTTCAACATGTGGGAGTTCGATCCGGCGCAGCACCAGACTTTGAGCGGGCTCTTCGACACTACGTACGAAGATGTCTCGAAGGTGCTGTTCAAGGGCTCCGAGGCTCCCGCATCCGCTACCGAAGATCGCGGATTCAGCTCGCAGCGTCCGGCTGACGAGGTAAGTGATTTTGTCCTTTACGGGACGCTTGTTTTCCATAGTTTGACTCTATGCGGGATCTAAACTCCCTCTCCTTTGACAGGACTGGCTGGCGAAGGCCGAGCAAACTATCTGTCCGGCCCCATTGCCAGAGGACCCAGCGGACGCCCACTTAACGGGGCTGCTGGCTCCGGCACCCCATGTGGTGCCGGAGAACAAGGCCAAGAAGAAGGCCACGGGGACTCGGAAGAGTTCCCGTTTTTAGGTGTTATCGGATGATGACTCCGAGGCCGACTCCTCTCACAAAGGCGAGGAGGATAAGAAGAAAGCCTCTCCCCAGCAGGGGGAGGGAAGAAAAGGAAGGCCTCCCCAACGAGAGAGGCCGAAGGGTCCAAGAAGGGAAAAACTCTTTCCCCGGACTGCTCTGCCAACGCCAGTGACGAAGATGAGGACTGGCCCCCAATAGCCAAGCCCCTGGTGAGATCACAAGTATCTGGACTCCCGAATAACTTCATGGTTTTTCTTTTCGCAGGATAATGTCTTTCTAATGCCGCATACAACCCTGCAGTCCGCCCAAGGATGATCTTCCCGCTTCGTCGAGCGGGTCCTTAGGTGCGTCGGATATGGATTCTCTCCTGACCGCCTCCACCCCCCGTGATGCGGACAATGCTGAGGTGGGATCCCGGGAAGGGACCCACCAGGAGGAGGAGGCCCCGGAGGTGTCGCGGAACAACCTCCCAGACTTTGCATCGGACTCGGCCCCGGAACCCATAGCGGTTCCGGAGTCCGGCGGGCGGCCCCTTCATAAGAAGGTCAAGACCGTGACGCCGGCAGCCTCCGTCCAACCGGAGGCGCCGGATAGCTTGTTGGAGGCGCTCAATGGCGCCTCCATCAAAGAGGAACACCGCACTGTTATGAGCGCGGTGATTCATAAGGTTCAGCTCGCCAAGAGCGGGCTGACCGAAGCCTGCAGCAGCCTTCTAACAGGCTTTGAGGTAAGAATTTTGATATATGTAAAATAGTACCGCATAGACAGTAGCCCTTGATGCTTGGTTCGGTGTTCGGAAAGAAAAGTCGGACTGAGGATCTAAAAAGATATACGCAGGAGTCATGAAAAATATGTCAATATGGGATTGCAGGCTGTGCTGCTGACCTCTGCCGCACTAACTGCGGAGGTCAATACTTTGAAGGAAAGCCACGAGCAGTCCGAGAACGAGCTCGGCCGTGCCAAGAAGCAGCTCGAGGACAAGGAAGGTGAGTAATACCTTATTAAAATTGTACCTTATAGAAAAGGATTTGGTTCCAAGAAAAATGACAAGGATAACATGGATATAGCAGGGGCCATAAACGAGGTGGCAACCCTGAAGGAGGCGGTGTCCGCGGCCGTAGAACGCACCGAGCGAGAGAAGCAGGAGGCGCGGGTGGCGGAGGTACAGCAAGAGCTCCAGGCTCTCATGGAAAAACATGAGAGTTTGGAGCGTGACTCGAAGACTCGAGAGTCCGAGCTTGCGATGGCTCTTGAGAGTGCCAAAGCCGCTAAGGCCGAAGCCTATAAGGCCCTCCAGGAAGTCGAGGCGTTGAAGAAAATAGCGGCGGGTAAGGCGTTTTTCATGCAAAGTAAGCATGTGAGTGTGAATTACATATCACTTACCCGAATTCGGAGCTCTCCAGGAGCGTTCGCAGATCTGCCCCGCAGCGTGTCCGATGCTGCCGCTTTCTATAGGGCCGAGGAGGGGAGCTCGACGGAGAAGGTCTTCTGGTCTCAGTATGCTGAGGCCGGACATCTAGTGCCCCTTAGCGACCAGCTGAAGCAGCTGGTCGAGCTCCACAAGGTGCCCGAACAGGCCATGAAGGGCCTCATAGTTCGGCTGTGGCCTAAGGAGGCCATGCCTGGGAGCTACTTCGGCCTGGTGCGGTGGCTGGTGGATGCCTTCCCGTGGGTTGAAGTCATCAAGCACTCCGCCTGTATTGAAGGTGCCCGTCGGACCCTTGCCCGCGCAAAGGTGCACTGGGGCAAGATGGATGCCCAGAAGCTTATGACGGACGCGCCACCGCAGGGCAAGGAGCATCGCATGCCCGAGATGTATTATAAGAGTGTCCTGAAGGGTGCCCGCATTATTACGGGTGAGTGCTCCAAAGATGTAATATTTGAGTAGACTCGCATTTTGTTATCCTGTGCGCTGAAAACTTAGTTCATATGCGCTAAGCAACACTTGTTAATTTAAAATATTACCTTCTGTGCGGCTGTTTATCAAATCTGAGAGATGGCAAGTCATCGGCTTCAGCCCCCATGCCACGAGTGCTGGGGTGTTCGGGATAAACTTGAGCACTCTTGTTCCCATTTTTGGGTCCATCTAGGGAGGCGCTCAACACAACGAACAAGGCAACCGGACTTATAATGCTTGAACACTCTCACTTAGCCATAGAATTCTATAATTTTAAATTTTGGCGAAGCCCCTAGTCTTCGGAAGGCTGAATTTGGGGCGCTATCCATGCCTGGGCCGGACAAAGCCGGCTCCTCGCTCTAAGCGGCATAAGTCTTTAGCGACTCGCAAAAAACCTCTCGAACAGCGACCGGCTCACGCCTCATCATGACGGTCAGTTTTAGATTTCTCCACTGAGGCGCTCGCCCACCTCAACTGGGGCGCAATCGCAGTGGTTCTCCCAGTGCTACCTTAGACGATACAACGGAACGTAAGGTACCAAAACATGGGAGCCGGGCAAACCCAACTATTGACCCAAGACATGATTCAGAGCCGATGCATGTAATGCTATAAGTTCGGGGTGCCGCACTTGTGAAAGTGTTCGGACTTATCACACCATGATGCAGGAAACATAAGCCGCTGGTGTATTTAGCCATACAAAAATGTACGGATGCAACATGTCATAAATGAACATATGTATAAGAAAGAAATGCAATTGGAAGCAAAAGGGTGCTGCATTACTTATTCAAGAAAAGACTGCTGTGAATGCAGAACGATACAAATGGTGCGATAAGCAAGGGATGGGACTATTAAACATGTCCCCCTCCAGGGGGTAGGCTGCGGAATGGTGTATAAAATAGATTTAATGCTCATAATGGAGACCACCTGGATATTCGTTGTAGCCTTTCTCCTTCCCTGGCTGTTGCATCGTGAGTTCGGCAGGTCTGCTGCCGGACAGGGCCTCTGACAAACGGAGTCCCGTGGGTAAAAATAAAAAGAAAAAGAAAAAAAAGAACGACACACTTGAGAGCCCCTAGTGTGGTTGAGCCGCATTCTGGGCCTATCGTGGTCGTGCCCCTCTCCCCATGCCCATGGTATCTCCAAAGCGTAATGGTGTACGCGAAGGACCTGTCTTGACGTTTTGCAGGGGCTGGGGTTGGGGCCGCACTGCTACGCGTGCTCGGAACGTGCCAGGTGGTCTTGTTGTAGGTTACTCCGGGCACGTTTAGCCGTGTCCGGTCGCTTAACGGTCGGACTCGAGAATTGCCTTAAGAGGCTGCACTGTACTTCTGTCGCGAGAGCCGCTGTATGTTCCTCTGTTCGGAGAGAGCGTTCAGTATTTTCGTTGACCGTGATGACTCCTCGAGGGCCTGGCATCTTGAGCTTGAGGTATGCGTAGTGCGGCACCGCGTTGAACTTTGCAAACGCGGTACGTCTGAGCAGAGCATGATAGCCGCTGCGGAACGGAACTATGTCAAAGATTAACTCCTCGCTTCGAAAGTTATCCGGGGATCCGAAGACCACTACCAGTGTAACTGAGCCTGTACAATTGGCTTCTACACCTGGTATGACGCCTTTAAAGGTTGTCTTGGTTGGTTTAATCCTTGAGGGGTCTATGCCCATTTTGCACACTGTATCATGATAAAGCAGGTTCAGGCTGCTGCCGCCGTCCATCAGGACTCTGGTGAGGTGAAATCCATCGACGATTGGGTGTAAAACCAATGCGACGAATCCGCCATGGAGGATGCTAGTGGGGTGGTCCCTTCGGTCAAAAGTGATCGGGCAGGAGGACCATGGATCGAACTTCGGGGCAACTGGCTCCATCGCGTATACATCCCTGAGTGCACGCTTCCACTCCCTTTTGGGTATGTGTGTTGCGTATATCATGTTCACCGTCCGCACTTGTGGGGGGAAACCCTTCTTTCCTCTATTGTTCGGCGGTCGGGTCTCTTCGTCTTCATCGCTATGTAGCCCCTTGTCATTGTTTTCGGCAATTAACTTGCCTGCCTGCTTGAATACCCAACAGTCCCTGTTGGTGTGGTTGGCTGGCTTTTCGGGGGTGCCGTGTATCTGGCACGAGCGGTCGAGTATTTGGTCCAAATTGGACGGACTCGGAGTAGTTCTTTTGAATGGCTTTTTCCGCTGACCGGGTTTAGAGCCTCTGAATCCGGCATTGACTGCCGTATCCTCACTATTGTCGCTGTTAATGCGGCGTTTGTTTTTGTTGCGACGTGACCTGCCATTACGGTCCTTGATATCCGGACTGCCAGAATTTTTGCTGAGGTTGTTGCTGCGTGCTAGCCAGTTGTCCTCACCCGCGCAGAAGTGGGTCATGAGTGATGTGAGGGCTGCCATGGATTTCAGCTTTTCCTGTCCCAGGTGCCGGGCAAGCCACTCGTCGCGGATGTTATGCTTGAAGGCCGCGAGGGCCTCCGCATCCGGACAGTCGACGATTTGGTTTTTCTTGGTTAAGAACCGTGTCCAGAATTGTCTGGCCGATTCGTCTGGCTGCTGAATTATATGGCTTAGGTCATCAGTGTCTGGTGGTCGCACATACGTGCCTTGGAAGTTATCGAGGAATGCGGCTTCCAGGTCTTCCCAACACCCAATTGACTCTGCTGGCAAGCTGTTAAGCCAATGTCGGGCTGGTCCTTTAAGCTTGAGTGGGAGATATTTGATGGCGTGAATATCGTCACCGCGGGCCATGTGGATGTGAAGGAGATAGTCTTAGATCCAAACCGCGGGGTCTGTTGTGCCATCGTAACATTCAATATTCACGGGTTTAATCCCTTCGGGGATTTGATGATCCATTACTTCATCTGTGAAGCATAGTGGGTGTGCGGCGCCTTTGTACTGGGCGATATCACGACGGAGCTCAAAAGAGCTTTGTCTATTTTGTTCGGCCCGGCCGGACTTACTGTGTCCGGCGCGATGGTTGTCGTCACGTATCATGGGGCGCCCACGTGATCCATAGATCGATCTTGCTTGTCTTGCCTTATCCTCCAATATATCTCGCAAGTCCGGAGCGTTCCCCTGTGGCCTTGTGCTTTTCGACCGAAGCCAGGGTACGGTTCTAGTGAAGGGCCTAGAGGCCTCTCTGTCGTGACCACGGGGTGGTCGGTCAGCCGTATTGTCTGCTGGTGATGCGGGTTCATACGCCTCCTCCTCTAATCAGGGGAGCAGCTTGCGTTTAGGGTAGCTTTTGGAGGGGCGTTTGAGCTCATGCTCTTCGGCCGCGAGTACTTCAGTCCATCTGTCGGCAAGCAGATCTTGATCAGCTCTAAGCTGTTGCTGCTTTTTCTTGAGGCTGTTTGTCGTGGCCATAAGCCTGTGTTTAAAACGCTCTTGTTCGACGGGATCCTCAGGCACGACGAATTTGTCATCGTCGAGGCTTGCCTCGTCTCCGGAGGGAGGCATATAATCCTCTACCTCTTCTTCTGCCACTCTCTCATGAGGGCTGGCGTCTCCGTCCTCCTGTGCTGAATCTTTCTTAAGGGGGTTTTCTTCGGTACTGTCTGGGGTGTTATTGTCTCCGGTGCCGGAATCTTCATTCTTGCTGTGGCGGGATTTAGAGCGGCGCCGCTGACACCGGCGCTTGGGCTGTTTCTTGGAGGGGTCATCCTCCGCTGTTCCTTCGCCATTCCCATCCTTTGGGATATCCACCATGTATATGTCATATGATGAGGTGGCTTTCCATTGCCCGGTAGGCGCTGGTTCTTGGTCGTCTCCGGCATCGTCGTCCATACCGTCGATGTCTTCGGAGTCGTAGTCTAGCATGTCGGTTAGATCGTCGACAGTGGCTACTAAGTGGGTGGTGGGTGGGCTTTGAATTTCTTTGTCGTCCGCATCCCAACCATCCTGACCGCAGTCCGGCCAGGGCTCTCCTGATAACGAGAGATACTTTAGCGAACTCAAGATGTAGCCGAAAGGTGAGTGTTGAAAGATGTCCGCAGCAGTAAACTCCATGACCGGCGCCCAATCGGATTCGATTGGAGGGGGCGCGGGAGGTTCGGAGTCCAGCAAGGAGTCCGGCACCTCGGAGTCACGAGCTTCATGAGGGACAAGGTCAGTGTTCGACTCTATCGCCGTAGAGGTTGCAGCCCCCGAGACGGTGTCTAACCATCCGTCCTCGATCTCCGCAGCCGGCTCCGAATTGAAGATTGGAGCGGGCTCGAGTGCAGCCTCCAGGGTACTGTCCGGCTGCAGAGCTAAATCATGTCCGTCGTGACAGTGCGGCGCGCTTGGCTGTGGCTCGAATCCATCGAAGATCAAGTCCCCGCGGATGTCAGTCGTGAAGTTCAAACTTCCAAATCTGACATGACCGCCAGGGGCGTAGCTTTCGATCTGCTCCAGATGGCCATGTGAATTGGCCCGCAGTGCAAAGCCGCCGAATACAAAGATCTGTCCGAGGAGGAAGGTCTCACCCTGGACTGCATCGTTGATGATGATCGAAGAAGCCATCGAGCCTATCGGTGACGACACAGAGGAATTCTCAATGAAAGCACCAATGTCGGTGTCAAAACCGGCGGATCTCGGGTAGGGGGTCCCGAACTATGCGTCTAGGCGGATGGTAACAGGAGACAAGGGACACGATGTTTTACCCAGGTTCGGGCCCTCTTGATGGAGGTAAAACCCTACGTCCTGCTTGATTAATATTGATGATGTGTGTTACAAGAGTATATCTACCACGAGATCAAGGAGGCTAAACCCTAGAAGCTAGCCTATGGTATGATTGTTGTTTGTCCTACGGACTAAAGCCATCTGGTTTATATAGATGCCGAAGAGGGCTATGGTTACACAGAGTCGGTTACAATGGTAGGAGATCTACATATCCGTATCGCCAAGCTTGCCTTCTACGCCAAGGAAAGTCCCATCCGGACACGGGACGAAGTCTTCAATCTTGTATCTTCATAGTCTTGGAGTCCGGCCGATGATGATAGTTCGGCTATCCGGACACCCCCTAGTCGAGGACTCCCTCAATACCCCAAACAAGCCACTCAAAGGATTAGTTTCCATAGTGACTAGTAACAGAAAATTTCAGCACACTAAATAAATGTTTCCTTACCAAGTTCCACTCACCAAGAGCGCTACGCTCCCTGGCAATGGCGCCAGAAAAGAGTCTTGATGACCCACAAGTATAGGGGATCTATCGTAGTCCTTTCGATAAGTAAGAGTGTCGAACCCAACGAGGAGCAGAAGGAAATGATAAGCGGTTTTCAGTAAGGTTTTCTCTGCAAGCACTGAAATAGTAGGTGATAGATAGTTTTGTGATAAGATAAATAGTAACGAGCAAAGTAAATAAAGTAAATAAGGTGCCGCAAGGTGGCCCAATGCTTTATGTAGCAAAGTATAAGCCTAGAAAAATTCTAATAATAATGAAGGAGCTCCCGAGGACACATTGGGAATTATCATCAAGCTAGTTTCATCACGTTCGTAAGATTCTCGTTCGGTACTTTGATAATTTGATATGTGGGTAGAGCGACACTTGGGCACTTCCCTAACTTGGACAAGCATCCCACTTATGATTAACCCCTATTGCAAGCGTCCGCAACTACAAAAAGGAGTATTAAGGTAAACCAAACCACAACATTAAACATATGGGTCCATATGAACCCCTAATGAAGCAACTCATAAACTAGGGTTTAAGCTTCTGTCACTCTAGCAACCCATCATCTACTTATTACCTACCCATGCCTTCGTCTAGGCCCAAATAATGGTGAAGTGTCATGTAGTCGACATTCACATAACACCACTAGAGCAGATACAACATACATCTCATCAAAATATCGAACGAATACCAAATTCACATGACTACTAATAGCAAGACTTCACCCATGTCCTCAGGAACTAAAGTAACTACTCACAAAGCATAAGCATGTCCATAATCAGAGGTGTAATAATATGCATTAAGGATCTGAACATATAATCTTCCACCAAGTAAACCAATAAGTATCAACTACAAGGAGTAATCAACACTACTAGCAACCCACAGGTACCAATTTGTGGTTTTGGATACAAGATTGGATACACGAGATGAACTAGGGTTTGAGAGGAGATGGTGCTGGTGAAGATGTTGATGGAGATTGACCCCCTCCCGATGATAGGATTGTTGGTGATGACGTTGGTGATGATTTCCCCCTCCCGGAGGGAAGTGTCCCCGACAGAACAGCTCCGCCAGAGCCCTAGATTGATTCCACCAAGGTTCCGCCTCGTGGTGGCGGAGTTTCGTCCCGTAAGCTTGCCAACGAATTTTTCCAGGGCAAAACCCTTCATCTAGCAAAAGATGGTCGCCGGAGGCCCACCAGGGGGCCCAGGAGATAAGGGGCGCGCCCTACAGGGGGGGCGCGCCCCTGTCTCCTGGATAGGGTGTGGCCCCCCTGGCCTATTTCTTTTGCTCATAATTCCTTAATAAATCCACAAACGAGTTTCGTGGAGTTTCAGGACTTTTGGAATTGTGCAGAATAAGTTTCCAACGTTTGCTCCTTTTTCAGCCAGAATTCCAGCTGCCGGCATTCCCCCTCTTCATGGTAAACCTTGTAAAATAAGAGAGAATAGCCATAAGTATTGAGATATAATGTGTAATAACATCCCATAAAGCAATAAATATTGATATAAAAGCATGATGCAAAATGAACGTATCAAGCAGCCACATGCGCGCAATGCTGGCGAGGGCCATGGGAAACCAGTTGGCCATCACCCTGTCGTCGCCCCCTGCCTTGAGGACGGCTTCCTCATACGCCAGCAGGAAAACAAGTGGGTCCATCGTGCCGCTGTAGCGCAGCGGCACCTCTGGCTTGAACTCGCGTGGCCACTGCACCTGCCGCAAGGCGGGGGCCAAGGCTCGGAGCCCCTGGCTCCAGCACTGGCATCGGCTGCCGGAGCGTGCGGCGCGTCGTCCTCCATGTGGGTGAAACGCGATGTCGACAGAGAACAGACCGGCGGAAGGGAGAGCTTCGGCGCACCCCTACCTGGCGTGCCAAATGTTGGATTTCGGGTTCCGGCAGACCCTCAAGGTTCGAACTCTGGGGTGCACGCGGAGATCACCCTTCTACCAACTCATGTCTCATCGCCTCGCAAAGGATCTAGGCTACACTAAGAACAACACAAGGGACGCAAGGTTTATACTGGTTCAGGCCACCATTGTAGTGTAATACCCTACTCCAGTGTGTGGTGTGTGGATTGCCTCAGGGGCTGATGATGAACAATACAAAGGAAGAACAGCCTCGCGAGGGATGTTCTTGCGGAGGTGATGCCTCTTGGGAAGGATTGGATCCGGATCCCTTTCTACTGTGGTGGCTAGCCCTATTTATAGAGCGAGGCCCTGGTCCTCTTCCCAAATATTGAGCGAGAAGGGCGCCAACAATTGGCCATTTTGAAGGGGAACATCTAGTACACTTATCCTGACTAAAGTTGGTCCTCGCCTGCCAAAGACTCTGACGATGACGCCTTCCTGGGCTCCACGATGACCTCCATCCTGCCGTTCTGTTGGTCTTGGTCTCGTTGCACCGAAATGGTAGCCTTTGCTTGGTACCTTGGCCTGCGCTTGCCCCCTTTGCACCAAAGAGGAAACAAGGACACTGCACAGGACGGCGCCTTCCTGGCGCCCGCTGGCTTCGGTTGTCATGGCTTGCGTCACTGGCACCTTGTGAGGTACCCCGCCTCGATCTCTCCGCCTCCTCGCGAGCCAGCCTGACGAGGCTGCGCCTGAGGAAGCTTCCTGTCGTCAGCCCCGCGAGGCTTGGCCCCTCGCGAGGGTCATGAGCTTGTGATGACGAAGATGGGCCATACTGGGCCACTCCCTGAGCCACGCTGCAGGCCGCAGGCAGGCAAGTCTGGGTACCCCCATTCCCAGAACGCCGACAGTGGCTAACACCAATGCACAGGATAATGGTCAGCATCGTAAGGGTAAACCACCCCCGTGGAGTGGAGGATCAGGTGTCAATCTTGAGCGCATGTTAAACTAGCCTTGCCCAAAGCACGGGATGCGACAAAAGCCAGCTAAGCACCTCTGGAAGGATTGCTTTATTATGCGGGAGTTCAAAAACTCGGATCTTTTCCGATATGATCAAGGACCATCCGACGGTTCAGGACCAGGATCTCATGGGCCGGGTTATGTTGGAGGTAGTTCTAGCTCAGGATTTCAAGGTAATCAAAGCGGACATGGCAATCAAGGCAGTCAGGGCAACTAGGGTGGTTACAACCAGCAGAATAATCAGGGGAATCGGCAACAATCAGGTTATCAGAGCCACCCGAAGCAGTTGAACAGTGGGCAGTATCATGTCTTCACCACTAGCCTGTGCAAGCGCGATCAGAAGCTTCATAAAAGGGCGGTGAACTCCATTGAACCAGCGGTGCCCCACTACTTGCGCTGGTCTGAACAGCCCATTGTGTGGAGTCGAGAGGATCATCCGCCCTGGGTTGATAATCCGGGTCATCTGGCATTGGTGGTGGCACCTCAGGTTGGAGGTTATAAGTTCACCAAGGTGCTCATGGATGGGGGGAGCAGTATCAACATCATGTATTATGAAACCTTCCGTCGCATGGGACTAACAGATAAAAATCTCAAATCGTCAAACACTGTTTTTCATGGTGTGGTACCTGGTAAATCGGCATACCCGGTTGGTAGATAGCTCTGGAGGTCGTGTTTGGAGATGATCGTGATTCCAGATCAGAAACATTAAGCTTTGAAGTGGTGAAAATCCAGAGCCCATATAATGCCATGTTTGGACGGCCGGCTTATGCTAAGTTCATGGCAAGGCCCTGTTATATTTATCTACAGCTCAAGATGTCGGGTCATAAGGGGACCATTACGGTACATGGGAGCCGTAAGATTGCTTTCGAGTGTGAACTAGGTGATGCGGCCTATGCTGAGTCGGTTTGCGCAGCAGAGGAATTAAAGTTCTACATGGACAATGTTGATTCGGCGGATATGACTTATCTGAAGAAGCCAACTACAGAGCATGACCCAGCCCTGAAGTTTAAATTGGCTGATGAGACTAAGCTGGTTGATTTTGTTCCTGGTGATTCATCCAAGCAGTTCAGTATCAGTACTAATCTGGATCCGAAATAGGAAAGCGCGCTCATCAAGTTCATCCATTAGAACCGGAACATCTTTGTAGGAAACCTTCTGACATGCCAGGTGTACCGAGGGAACTCGCTGAGCACACTCTCAATATTGATCCCAAGTTTAAACCGGTCAAGCAGTTTCTTCGCCGCTTCAATGAAGAAAGGCGCAAGGCCATTGGTGAGGAGGTAGCCCGGCTTTTGGCGGCTGGGTTTTTCATTGAGGTTTTTCATCCAGAGTGGCGGGCTAACCCGGTGATGGTGCTTAAGAAGAATGGCACTTGGCGCATGTGTGTGCATTACACGGATTTGAACAAGGCTTGTCCAGCTGATCCTTTTGCTCTCCCTCATATTGATCAGATCATTGATGCTACGGCAGGTTGTGAACGCTTGAGATTTTTGGATGCTTATTTTGGTTATCATCATATCAAGATGGCAGTTAAGGACCAGGAGAAAACAGCTTTTATAACTCCCTTTGGAGCCTTCTTCTATGTATCTATGCCTTTTGGGCTCAAGAGTGCTCAGGCGACTTATCAGCGATGTGTGCAGAATTGTCTTCATGATCAAATTGGGCGCAATGTACATGCTTATGTGGACGATATTGTGGTAAAGTCCAGGAAGAATGATACACTGATAGATGATTTGAAGGAAACTTTTGATAACCTCAGGGTTTATAAAATGATGCTTAACCCGGCTGTCGGTGTCAAAACCGGCGGATCTCGGGTAGGGGGTCCCGAACTGTGCGTCTAGGCGGATGGTAATAGGAGAGAAGGGACACGATGTTTTACCCAGGTTCGGGCCCTCTTGATGGAGGTAAAACCCTATGTCATGCTTGATTAATATTGATGATGTGTGTTACAAGAGTAGATCTACCACGAGATCAAGGAGGCTAAACCCTAGAAGCTAGCCTATGGTATGATTGTTGTTCGTCCTACGGACTAAAGCCATCCGGTTTATATAGACACCGGAGAGGGCTAGGGTTACACAGAGTTGGTTACAATGGTAGGAGATCTACATATCCGTATCGCCAAGCTTGCCTTCCACGCCAACGAAAGTCCCATCCGGACACGGGACGAAGTCTTCAATCTTGTATCTTCATAGTCTTGGAGTCCGGCCAATGATGATAGTTCGGCTATCCGGACACCCCCTAGTCCAGGACTCCCTCAGTAGCCCCTGAACCAGGCTTCAATGACGACGAGTCCGGCGCGCATATTGTCTTCGGCATTGCAAGGCGGGTTCCTCCTCCGAATAATTTATGGAAGATTGTGAACACCAGGATAGTGTCCGGCTCTGCAAAATAAATTCCACACACCACCGTAGAGAGAATAATATTAACACAAGTTCAATCTGCTGACGTATTTGGTGGCGTGACGTCACACCACTACCAAGCCTTTACTTGAATCGTTTCTATTATACCACCTTAGCGTGTTTAGCAAAGCGGTTTCCTTGGCACGTCTTGTTGAAGCAGAGATCGTGTTCCCCTTATTTCGGGATTCCCATCGATACGGACGTGGGTAACCCAACCGCGCCATTGATTGCGGTGCTTGGGAGATAAGCGAGTTTTATCAGGCCGGTGGGGACACATGTTTTTGTACGCCCATATAAGGGGATAAAGATCCAACCCTTTTACCTGCACCTTCTTCCTCCTTGGTTTATCCATCTCCGTGAACTCGAGCTCCAGCGCCCAAGTCCGCACATCTCACCTCAACCTCCTCCAACTATGTCCGAAGCGAGAGGCAAGTGGATGGCCTCCTCCATCACGGAGGGGCACATCCAGAAGCTGTGCAGTGCCGGATATTTGTCCAGCAACATCGCGCATCGGCTCCCCGACAAGGGAGAGCTCATCCCCACCCCCAGGCCCCATGAGAGGGTAGCATTTCTTCCCCATTTCCTCCGCGGACTGGGCTTCCCACTCCATCCCTTTGTCCGGGGGCTCATGTTCTACTACAGCTTGGATTTCCATGATCTGGCCCCAAATTTCATCCTCAACATCTCGGCGTTTATCGTCGTGTGCGAGGCCTTCCTCTGCATCCAGCCCCACTTTGGCTTGTGGCTCAAGACCTTCAGTGTCAAGCCGAAGGTTGTGAAGGGAAGCCAAGCGGAGTGCGGAGGCGCCATGGTGGGCAGGATGTCCAACGTTACTTGGCTTGAGGGCACTTTCGTGGAAACCATCAAGGGGTGGCAATCGGGGTGGTTCTACATCACCGAGCCGCGTGACCCTGAATGGGCAGCGGCCCCCGAATTCAGATCTGGCATCCCCACACGGCTCACCTCCTGGAAAGAGAGCGGCCGGACATGGGGTGATTTGGAGGAGCTGACCAGACTCCAAGCCTGCGTCCAAAAGCTAGTGGACAAGAAGCTCAAGCTTGTCAACATAGTCCAGGTCATGCTCATCCGCCGGATTCTCCCGTGCCAACGACGGGGCTTCAACATGTGGGAGTTCGATCCGGCGCAGCACCAGACTTTGAGCAGGCTCTTCGACACTACGTACGAAGATGTCTGGAAGGTGCTGTTCAAGGGCGACGAGGCTCCCACATCCGCTACCGAAGATCGCGGATTCAGCTCGCAGCGTCCGGCTGACGAGGTAAGTGATTTTGTCCTTTACGGGACGCTTGTTTTCCATAGTTTGACACTATGCGGGATCTAAACTCCCGCTCCTTTGACAGGACTGGCTGGCGAAGGCCGAGCAGACTATCTGTCCGGCCCCATTGCCAGAGGACCCAGCGGACGCCCGCTTAACGAGGCTGCTGGCTCCGGCACCCCACGTGGTGCCAGAGAAGAAGGTCAAGAAGAAGGCCACGGGGACTCGGAAGAGTTCCCGTTTTCAGGTGTTATCGGATGATGACTCCGAGGCCGACTCCTCTCACAACGGCGAGGAGGAGAAGAAGAAAACCTCTCCCCCAGCGGGGGGAGAGAAGAAAAGAAAGGCCTCCCCAACGAGGGAGGCCGAAGGGTCCAAGAAGGGAAAAACTCTTTCCCCGGACTGCTCTACCAACGCCAGCAACGACGACAAGGACTGGCCTCCAAGGGCCAAGCCCCTGGCGAGATTGTAAGTATCCGGACTCCCGAATAACTTCATGGTTTTTCTCTTCGCCACGTAATGTCTTTCTAATGCCGCATACAACCCTGCAGTCCGCCCAAGGATGATCTTCCCGCTTCGTCGAGCGGGTCCTTAGGTGCGTCGGATATGGATTCTCTTCCGGCCGCCTCCACCCCCTGTGATGCGGACGATGCCGAGGTGGGATCCCGGGAAGGGACCCACCAGGAGGAGGAGGCCCCGGAGGTGTCGCAGAACAACCTCCCGGACTTTGCACCGGACTCAGCCCCGGAGCCCATAGTGGCTCCGGAGTCCGGCAGGCGGCCCCTTCGTAAGAAGGGCAAGACCGTGACGCCGGCAGCCTCCGTCCAACCGGAGGCACCGGATAGCTTGCTGGAGGCGCTCAATGGCGCCTTCATAAAAGAGGAACACCGCACTATTATGAGTGCGGTGATTCAGAAGGTTCAGCTCGCCAAGAGCGGGCTGACCGAAGCCTGCAGCAGCCTTCTAACAGGCTTTGAGGTAATAATTTTGATATATGTAAAATAGTACCGCATAGACAGTAGCCCCTGATGCTTGATTCGGTGTTCGGAAAGAAAAGCCGGACTGAGGATCTAAAAAGATATACACAGGAGTCATAAAAAATATGTCAATATGGGATTGCAGGTTGCGCTGCTGACCTGTGCCGCATTGACTATGGAGGTCAATGCTTTGAAGCAAAGCCTCGAGCAGTCCGAGAACAAGCTCGGCCGTGCCAAGAAGCAGCTCGAGGACAAGGAAGGTGAGTAACACCTTATTAAAATTGTACCTTACAGAAAAGGATTTTGGTTGCAAGAAGAATGACAAGGATAACATGGGTATTGCAGGGGCCACTAATGAGGTGGCAACCCTGAAGGAGGCGGTGGCCGCGGCCGAACGTAATGCGGCCGCGGAGCGCACCGAGCGAGAGAAGCAGGAGGCGCGGGTGGCGGAGGTACAGCAAGAGCTCTGGGATCTCGTGGAAAAACATGAGAGCCTGGAGCGTGACTCGAAGACTCGAGAGTCTGAGCTTGCATCGGCTCTTGAGAGTGCCAAAGCTGATAAGGCCGAAGCCTACAAGGCCCTGCAAGAAATCGAGGTGTTGAAGAAAATAGCGGAGGGTAAGGCATTTTTCATGCAAAGTAAGCATGTGAGAGTCAATTACCTATTACTTACCCGAATTCGGAGCTCTCCAGGAGCGTTCGCAGATCTTCCTCGCAGCGTGTCCGATGCTGCCGCGTTCTACCGGGCCGAGGAGGGGAGCTCGACGGAGAAGGTCTTCTGGTCTCAGTATGCTGAGGCCGGACATCCGGTGCCCCTTAGCGACCAGCTGAAGCAGGTGGTCGAGCTCGACAAGGTGGCCGAACAGGCCATGAAGGGCCTCATAGTTCGGCTGTGGCCTAAGGAGGCCATGCCTGGGAGCTACTTCGGCCTGGTGCGGCGGCTGGTGGATGCGTGCCCGTGGGTTGAAGTCATCAAGCACTCCGCCTGTATTGAAGGTGCCCGTCGGGCCCTTGCCCGCGCAAAGGTGCACTGGGGCAAGATGGATGCCCAGAAGCTTGTGACGGACCCGCCACCACAGGGCAAGGAGCATCGCATGCCCGAGATGTATTATAAGAGTGTCCTGAAGGGTGCCCGCATTATTGCGGGTGAGTGCTCCAAATATGCAATATTTGAGTAGACTCACATTTTGTTATCATGTGCGCTGAAAACATAGTTCATATGCGCTAAGCAACGCTTGTTAATTTAAAATATTACCTTCTGTGCGGCTGTTTATCAAATCTGAGAGATGGAAAGTCGTGGCTTGAGCCCCCATGCCACGAGTGCTGAGGTGTTCGGGATAAATTGAGCACTCTTGTTCCCATTTTTGGGTCCATCTAGGGAGGCGCTCAACACAACGAACAAGGCAATCTGACTTATAATGCTTGAACACTCTCACTTAGCCATAAAATTCTATAATTTTAAATTTCGGCGAAGCCCCTAGTCTTCGGAAGACCGAATTTGGGGCGCTATCCACGCCTGGGCCGGACAAAGCTGGCTCCTCCCTCTAAGCGGCATAAGTCTTTAGGGACTCGCAAAAAACATCTCGAACAGCGACCGGCTCTCGCCTCATCATGACGGTCAGTTTTAGCTTTCTCCACTAAGGCGCTCGCCCAGCTCAACTGGGGCGCAATCGTGGTGGTTCTCCCAGTGCTACCTTAGCCGATACAACGGAACATAAGGTACCAAAACATGGGAGCCGGGCAAACCCAACTATTGACCCAAGACATGATTCGGAGCCGATGCATATAATGCTATAAGTTCGGAGTGCCGCACTTGTGAAAGTGTTCGGACTTATCACACCATGATGCGGGAAACATAAGCCCCTGGTGTATTTAGCCGTACCAAAATGTACGGATGCAAGATGTCATAAATGAACATATGTATAAGATAGAAATGCAATTGGAAGCAAAAAGGTGTTGCATTACTTATTCAAGAAAAGACTGCTGTGAATGCAGAACCATACAAATGGTGCGATAAGCAAGGGATGGGACTATTAAACATGTCCCCCTCCAGGGGGTAGGCTACGGAATGGTGCATAAAACAGATTTAATGCTCGTAATGGAGACCACCTAGATATTCGTTGTAGCCATTCTCCTTCCCTGGCTGTTGCATCGTGAGTTCGGCAGGTCTGCTGCCGGACAGGGCCTCTGACAAATGGAGTCCTGTGGGTAAAAATAAAATAAAATAAAAAGAAAAAAAGAATGACACACTTGAGAGCCCCTGGTGTGGTTGAGCCGCATTCTGGGCCTATCGTGGTCGTGCCCCTCTCCCCATGCCTATGGTATCTCCAAAGCGTAATGGTGTACGCAAAGGACCTGTCTTGAAATTTTGCAGGGGCTGGGGTTGGGGCCGCACTGCTACGCGTGCTTGGAATGTGCCAGGTGGTCTTGTTGTAGGTTACTCCGGGCGCGTTTAGTCGTGTCTGGCCGCTTAACGGCCGGACTCGAGAATTGCCTTAAGAGGCTGCATTGTACTTCTGCCGCGAGACCACTGTATGTTCCTCCGTTTGGAGAGAGCGTTCAGTGTTTCCGTTGACCGTGATGACTCCTCGAGGGCCTGGCATCTTGAGCTTGAGGTATGCGTAGTGCGGCACCATGTTGAACATTGCGAACGCGGTACGTCCGAGCAGAGCATGATAGCCGTTGTGGAACAGAACTATGTCGAAGATTAACTCCTCGCTTCAGAAGTTATCTGGGGATCCGAAGACCACTTCTAGTGTAACTGAGCCTGTACAATTGGCTTCTACACCTGGTATGACGCCTTTAAAGGTCGTCTTGGTTGGTTTAATCCTTGAGGGGTCTATGCCCATTTTGCGCACTGTATCCTGATAAAGCATGTTCAGGCTGCTGCCGCCGTCCATCAGGACTCTGGTGAGGTGAAATCCATCGACAATTGGGTCTAAAACCAATGCAGCAAATCCTCCGTGGCGGATGCTTGTGGGGTGGTCCCTTTGGTCAAAAGTGATCGAGCAGGAGGACCATGGATTGAACTTCTGGACAACTGGCTCCATCGCGTATACATCCCTGAGTGCACACTTCCGCTCCCTTTTAGGTATGTGCGTTGCGTATATCATGTTCACCGTCTGCACCTGTGATGGGAAACCCTTCTGTCCTCTATTGTTCGGCGGTCGGGTCTCTTCCTCGTCATTGCTATGCAGCCCCTTGTCATTGTTTTCGGCAATTAACTTGCCTGCCTGCTTGAATACCCAACAGTCCCTGTTGGTGTGGTTGGCTGGCTTTTCGGGGGTGCCATGTATCTGGCACGAGCGGTCGAGTATTCGGTCCAAATTGGACGGACCCGGAGTAGTTCTTTTGAATGGCTTTTTCCGCTGACCGGGTTTAGAGCCTCTGAATCCGGCATTGACTGTCGTTTCTTCACTATTATCGCCGTTAATGCGGCGTTTGTTTTTGTTGCGACGCGACCTGCCATTACGGACCTTGATATCTGGACTACCAGAATTTTTGCTGAGGTTGTTGCTGCATGCTAGCCAGCTGTCCTCACCCGCGCAGAAGCAGGTCATGAGTGATGTGAGGGCTGCCATGGATTTCGGCTTTTCCTGTCCCAGGTGCCGGGCAAGCCACTCGTCGCGGATGTTATGTTTGAAGGCCGCGAGGGCCTCCGCATCCGGACAGTCGACGATTTGGTTTTTCTTGGTTAAGAACCGTGTCTAGAATTGTCTGGCCGATTCGTCTGGCTGCTGAATTATGTGGCTTAGGTCATCAACGTCTGGTGGTCGCACATATGTGCCTTGGAAGTTATCGAGGAAAGGGGCTTCCAAGTCTTCCCAACTCACGATTTGGTCCTTTAAGTTTGAGTGGGAGATATTTGATGGCGTGAAGATCGTCACCGCGGGCCATGTGGATGTGGAGGAGATAGTCTTCGATCCAAACCGCGGGGTCTGTTGTGCCATCGTAAGATTCAATATTCATGGGTTTAAACCCTTCCGGGATGTGATGATCCATTACTTCATCTATGAAGCATAGTGGGTGTGCGGTGCCTCTGTACTGGGCGATATCACGACGGAGCTCAAAAGAGCTTTGTCTATTTTGTTCGGCCAGGCCGCACTTACTGTGCCCGGCGCAATGGTTGTCGTCGCGTATCATGGGGCGCCCACGCGATCCATAGATCGATCTTGATTGTCTTGCCTTATCCTCCAATATATCTCGCAAGTCCGGAGCGTTCCCCTGTGGCCTGGTGCTTTTCGAGCGATGCCGGGGTACGGTTCTAGTGAAGGGCCTAGAGGCCTCTCTGTCGCGACCACGGGGTGGTCGGTCAGCCGTATTGTCTGCTGGTGATGCAGGTTCATACGCCTCCTCCTCTAATCGGGGGAGCAACTTGCATTTAGGGTAGCTTTTGGAGGGGCGTTCGAGCTCATGCTTCTTCGGCCGCGAGGACTTCAGTCCATCTGTCGGCTAGAAGATCTTGATCAGCTCTAAGCTGTTGCTGCTTTTTCTTGAGGCTGTTCGCCGTGGCCATAAGCTTGCGTTTAAAACGCTCTTGTTCGATGGGATGCTCAGGCACGACGAATTCGTCGTCGTCGAGGCTTGCCTCGTCTCCGGAGGGAGGCATATAATCCTCTACCTCTTCTTCTGTCGCTCTCTCATGAGGGCTGGCGTCTCCGTCCTCCTGTGCTAAATCTTGCTGGAGTGGGTTGTCTTCGACACTTTCTGGGGTGTTATTATCTCTGGTGCCGGAATCTTCATTCTTGCTGTGGCGGGATTTAGAGCGGCGCCGCTGACGCCGGCGCTTGGGCTGTTTCTTGGAGGGGTCATCCTCCGCTGTTCCTTCGCCAGTCCCTTCCTTTGGGATATCCACCATGTATATGTCATATGATGAGGTGGCTTTCCAGTGCCCCGTAGGCGCTGGTTCTTGGTCGTCTCCGGCATCGTCGTCCATACCGTCGATGTCTTCGGAGTCGTAGTCTAGCATGTCGGTTAGATCGTCGACAGTGGCTACTAAGTGGGTGGTGGGTGGGCTTTGAATTTCTTCGTCGTCCGCATCCCAACTGTCCTGACCGCAGTCCGGCCAGGGCTCTCCTGATAATGAGAGATACTTTAGCGAACTCAAGATGTCGCTGAAAGGTGAGTGTTGAAAGATGTCCGCAGCGGTGAACTCCATGATCGGCGCCCAACCGGATTCGATCGGAGGGGGCGCGGGAGGTTCGGAGTCCGGCGAGGAGTCCGGCACCTCGGAGTCACGAGCTTCATGAGAGACAAGGTCAGTGTTCGGCTCTATCGCCGTAGAGGTTGCAGCCCCCGAGGTGGTGTCTACCCATCCGTCCTCGATCTGCGCAGCCGGCTCCAAATTGAAGATCGGAGCGGGCTCGAGTGCGGCCTCCAGGGTACTGTCCAGCTGCAGAGCTAAATCATGCTTGGCTGTGGCTCGAATCCATCGAAGATCAAGTCCCCGCGGATGTCAGCCGTGAAGTTCAAACTTCCAAATCTGACCTGACGGCCAGGGGCGTAGCTTTCGATCTGCTCCAGATGGCCAAGCGAATTGGCCCGCAGTACAAAGCTGCTGAATACGAAGGTCTGTCCGGGGAGAAAGGTCTCACCCTGGACTGCGTCGTTGATGATGATCGAAGAAGCCATTGAGCCTATCGGTGACGACACAGAGGAACTCTCAATCAAAGCACCAATTTCGGTGTCAAAACCGGCGGATCTCGGGTAGGGGGTCCCGAACTGTGCATCTAGGCGGATGGTAATAGGAGACAAGGGACACGATGTTTTACCCAGGTTCGGGCCCTCTTGATGGAGGTAAAACCCTACGTCCTGATTGATTAATATTGATGATGTGTGTTACAAGAGTAGATCTACCACGAGATCAAGGAGGCTAAACCCTAGAAGCTAGCCTATGGTATGATTGTTGTTCGTCCTACGGACTAAAGCCATCTGGTTTATATAGACACCGGAGAGGGCTAGGGTTACACAGAGTCAGTTACAATGGTAGGAGATCTACATATCCGTATCGCCAAGCTTGGCTTCCACGCCAAGGAGAGTCCCATCCGGACACGGGACGAAGTCTTCAATCTTGTATCTTCATAGTCTTGGAGTCCGGCCGATGATGATAGTTCGGCTATCCGGACACCCCCTAGTCCAGGACTCCCTCACCGGCCAAGTGTGTGTTCGGTGTTCCGGCAGGCAAACTTTTGGGTTTTCTGGTGTCTAACAGGTGCATTGAAGCTAATCCGGAAAAGATCAAAGCTATTACGTCTCTGGCTAAACTGGCGTGTATCAACGATGTTAAACGTCTGGCGGGTCGTATTGCAGCACTGAGCCGGTTTATCAGCCGGTTGGGAGAGAAGGCTATCTCTCTATATCAGATGATGATGAAGACATACAACTTTGTCTGGAGTGAAGTTGTTAATGCGGCGTTTGAGTACTTGAAGAAGCAGTTAGCCGAGCCACCTGTCCTTGCTGCTCCGGTCGATAAAGAGCCGATGTTGTTATATGTGGCTGCCAATGCCCGGGCTGTCAGTGTGGCTATTGTGGTGGAGCGCAAGGAGGCATGTAAGGAGTATCCGGTTCAGCGGCCGGTTTATTATATCAGTGAGGTACTCATTGAGTCGAAGCAGAGATATCCACATTGGCAGAAGCTTGTGTATGGAGTTTTTATGGCGAGCCGGAAGCTTAAGCAATACTTTCAGGGCCACCCCGTCACTGTGGTCAGTTCCGCTTCTTTGGGAGATATCATCCAAAATAGGGAGGCAACTAGCCGAGTTGCTAAGTGGGCTATTGAGCTTGGACCTCACGGGTTAAAATATATGCCTCAAACGGCTATCAAGTCCCAAGCGCTCGTGGACTTCATCAATGACTGGACAGAGTTGCAGGCACTAGAGGATAAACCGGATAACACTACTGGACTATTCACTTCGACGGGTCCAGGCAATTGGAGGGCTCGGGGGCGGGAGTTGTTCTTACTTCCCCTTGAGGTGACAAATTTCGTAATGTTCTCCGCTTAATATTTCCTTGCACTAACAATGCAGCTGAATATGATGCTTTACTACATGGTTTTCGAATGGCTAAGGAGATGAATTTAAGCCGGGTTAAGTGTTTTGGTGACTCAGACCTGGTGGCTCAACAAGTGTCTGGTACTTGGGATTCCAAGGACCTGCTCATGGCAGCGTATCATCGGGGAGTAGATATTGTTGCTGGTCATTTCACTGGTTACCAGGTTGAGCACATTGATCGGTGCAAAAATGAAGCGGCAGACGCTTTAAGCCGGCTGGGGTCTCAACGTAAACCGGTGCCGCCCAATACCTTTCTGGATGTTTTGCATAATCCGTTGGTCAAGCTACCTACATAGGAGGACCTAGCTGTTCCTGATCCGGAGGCTTAGTTGGTGGTGGCTCTTCATATTATCCCAGATATGACGGTTCCATATTTGGCGTATATGAACCAGGGCGAGTTACCGGAGGATGAAGTTTTGGCCAGACAGATAATCCAGCGGTCCAAGTCCATGACTATTGTCAATGGCGAGTAACATCATGCAGTGTCTCAGGGGCATTTCAGCGCTGCGTTTCTCCTAAAGAAGGTTGTGAGATTTTGCATGAGATCTACAAAGGCGACTGTGGTCACCACGCTGGTTAAAAATCCTTGGTGGCTAAAGCTTTTCATCATGGCTTCTATTGGCTGACGGCTCATGCTGATGCTGAGGACTTGGTGAAAAAGTGTGATGGTTGTCAGAAGTTTTTACGTCGAGCTCATGTTTCGGATCAAGAATTGAGAATGATTCCAATCACTTGGCCGTTTGCAACTTGGGGGCTTGACATGGTAGGGCCTTTTAAGAGGTCCAAGGATAAGAAGACCCACCTTCTGTGTAGCGACCAGACCTCAAACAGTCTGATCTTTGTGGATCAATGTCATCCCTGGATCAGTAATGCTGACACGCACAGTACTTGAAGGATTTATAACAGAATGGCAATCACACACTTATTACATCGAATTTCTCAGAAGAGAGCTTATTACAATAAATATGGCTTAAGGCCATCTAATAACGATAACAGCGGAAGGCTTGGAAGATAAGTGAGTCCATCAACTCCAACGGCATCACTGAGTATAAAACCACGATCCTAAGGCATCTTACTCGTCGTCGGAAAAGTCTGCAACATGAACGTTGCAGCCCGAAAACGGGTCAGTGATACGTCCATTTTGCATCATGCTTTTATGACAATATTTATTGCATTATGGGCTATTATTTTAGGTTATGTCACGATACTTATGGCTATTCTCTCTTATTTTACAAGGTTTACATGAAGAGGGAGAATGCCGGCAGCTGGAATTCTGGGCTGGAAAAGGAGCAAATATTGGAGGCCTATTCTACGCAACTCCAAAAGTCCTGAAACTCCACGGAATACCTTGAAATAAATAAAGAAAAATCGTCGCCAAAGATGAAGGCCAGGGGGCCCACACCCTGCTCACGAGGGTGGGGGGTGCCCCCCTGGGCGCGCCCCCCTACCTCATGGGCCCCCTGGTGGCTCTCCGACGCCCATCTTCTCCTATATGAAGTCTTTCGATGAGAAAAAAATAGGAAGCAACCTTTCGGGACGAGACTCCGCCGCCATGAGGCGGAACCTTGGCGGAACCAATCTAGGGCTCTGGCAGAGCTGTTCTACCGGGGACACTTCCCTCCGGGAGGGGCAAATCATCACCAACGCTCCTCTCATCGGGAGAGGGCAATCTCCATCAACATCTTCACCAGCACCATCTCATCTCCAAATCCTAGTTCATCTCTTGTATCTAATTCTTGTCTCCAAGTCCGGGATTGGTGCTAGTAGGTTGCTAGTAGTGTTGATTACTCCTTGTAGTTGATGCTAGTTGGTTTATTTGGTGGAAGATCATATGTTCAGATCCTTTATGCACATTATTACCCCTCTAATTATGAACATGAATATGCTTTGTGAGTAATTACGTTTGTTCCTGAGGACAAGGGAGAAGTCTTGCTATTAGTAGTCATGTGAATTTGGTATTCGTTCGATATTTTGATGAGATGTATGTTGTCTAACCTCTAGTGGTGTTATGTGAATGTTGACTACATAACACTTCACCATTATTTGGGCCTAGAGGAAGGCATTGGGAAGTAATAAGTAGATGATGGGTTGCTAGAGTGACAGAAGCTTAAACCCTAGTTTATGCGTTGCTTCGTAAGGGGCTGATTTAGATCCATATGTTTCATGCTATGGTTAGGTTTACCTTAATACTTTTGTTGTAGTTGCGGATGCTTGCAATAGAGGTTAATCATAAGTGGGATGCTTGTCCAGGTAAGGGCAGTACCCAAGCACCGGTCCACCCACATATCCAATTATCAAAGTACTGAACGCGAATCATATGAGCGTGATGAAAACTAGCTTGACAATATTCCCATGTGTCCTCGGGAGCGCTTTTCCTGTCATAAGAGCTTGTTCAGGCTTGTCCTTTGCTACAAAAAGGATTGGGCCACCTTGCTACACCTTATTTACTTTTGTTACTTGTTGCTCGTTACAATTTATCTTATCACAAAACTATCTATTACCACTTATTTCAATACTTGCAGAGAATACCTTGCTGAAAACCGCTTATCATTTCCTTCTGCTCCTCGTTGGGTTCGACACTCTTACTTATCGAAAGGACTACGATAGATCGCCTATACTTGTGGGTTATCAGTCAGCACATGGAATATGCTGGCAATGTAACACATAGAGAATGATGAAAAGAATACGCTATACTACATGCATAATATGGCTGGTGGTAAGCTCTATGGTTACAGTTTTGCATAAAGCCAATTTTTCACTATTACAAAGAAATAAATTTTATTTAACTATCAAGGTGGTTGTTAAACATTGAGAATGGTTGACAACATTCTCAAACCCAATTAAAAATCATCATTAAAACCCAACAATATTAATTAAAGTAACATGATGGGATTCACATGATAATCCAAGTACTAGATACTCAAAACGTCCATAACCAGGGACACGGCTAATCATGATTAGTTTATACACTCTGCAGAGGTTTGTGCACTTTTCCCCACAAGACACGATCTCCTCCGTTGGTTTTCTTGCACTACATGGTGTTTGAGAAACGGATGACCGAGACATAGTCTTTCAGAAGCGCTAGCACCTTACGATGGGTAGACCTGTACACCTACTTTCCCCTACATCTGCTAGTCTACCACTGTAAGAGTTCGCACGACTTAATCAACTATGCTATAGCCCATAATAGCATGTGGCTGCACACAGAAGTTTCTAGCATGAAAAATCTTATGATCCCTTTGAGCCTGGGTGGCGGTCCAAAACAAACAGGCAATCCTAGAATACCCAAGTGCCTCAATCCACCCACATGTGTATTAAAGTTGCCACCTTAAATAAACCATTAATTAAGAATCTCACATCTGTCATGGAAATTCACTCACCCAATCCACATCTACTAGCATAGCATGGCATAATAAGCAAATGTAGAAGTAACTACCAAGGGTTTGAAAATAAAATAGGAAATAGGTACTACCTCATCTACTTCCCAAAACCCACATATTAATCAGATCCTAATCATGCAATTGTGTGAGGATTGATCTAATGCATAAAAACTGGGTAGTAAAGAGGTATCATCAAAGTGTTACTTGCCTTGCTGATCATCCGTGAAACCTAGGGATTCGAAGTAGCAAGCGGCGCAATCCGGATACTCTATCGCAACCAAACAAACAAACAAGCATACAATAAGTACTCATCTAATGCACATGTAAAACTCAAATAAGAGATCTAACCAGAAAGTTCAACTTAAGAACTCCGGTTGGCAAAAGAAATCAAATCGAACGAAGCAACAAAAATCAAACTACGAAAGAAACAAACTTCGTTTACTAATCTAGACCTAAGTCAAATTTTACAGAAGCAAAAACTTGTTTGAGCTGATTAAATGGAAAGAGGGTTTCGAGATGAAACTCTAGGCACTTGAATCGCCTGATTCCGATAAATGAGCAAAAAGATAAACTAAAACGGAAATCGGATCAGAAATCACGATCAGAAATAATCGCGGAATAATCCAATAAAAAGAAAACTGACGAACAGATTAACGAACGGACGTTCGTTAACTGAAACTAAACGACAAAAAACGTTCGTTAAAATGAACGAACGGGTGAACGCTCGCTAAATGAAATAAACCCTAAAAAATAAAACCAATCTAAGAAAACGAATCTTGAGTTTTCTTTAAAAAACGAAGTGGTTTTCTTAAAAAAAACGGTCCAGTGGCGGCGGCTCAGGCGGTACCTCCGGCGAGGCACTCCGGCGGGGCGGGGCGGCTCCGACGGGGCAGCGAGGGGCAACGGCGACCCGGCGGCGGGGTGGGGCGGCTCAGCGGCGGCGTCGGCGGCATCGGCAGCCATCAGCAGCGACTTCTCAAGGCGGCAGGGCTGGCGGCTGCGGCGGCTTGGGGCTCCAGGGGGGGTGTGCTCGGTATTTAAAGATGGAAGAGGGGGTGCGGCGGCTTGGGGGAGGAGGCAAGCGGCGGTGGCGGGAGGCGGAGTCCGGCTTGGACTCTGCGGCGACGCGGCACGGGGAAGGCGGCGGCGTCTGGCGGGTCGGCCTGGCTCGGCTGGGCTTCAGCTCACTCGGGCGCGCATGTTTTTTTTAAACAATTTCGCCGAACAGAAAAAATAATTTCTAGAAAAAGAAATAAAAATCTAAAATACCAAAATAAATTTTCATCGTCCAAATAAAATATTTAGAACAAGATGAACATTTTTGGCCCTAAAATGCAGTTTTGAAAAACGTGCATTTTTTTCTCAATTCAAATAAAATAGCGAAAACACCAAAAGAAACCTTATTTGATTTTTTTAATTAAGTCCTCAATATTTTCTTTATTTTGGGAAAGTCATTTTATTCCCTCTCTCATATTTCATAATCGAAATAATTGAAGATAAAATAAATAAAATCAAATGATCCTATTTTCAAAATTTGAGAAAACTCAAATATGAAAATAACGAAATCCCCAAGTCTCTCCGAGGGTCCTTGAGTTGCTTAGAATTTCTAGGATCAAACCAAAAGCAAAGAAAACATGATATGCATTGATGATTTATGTATAACATTCCAAATTGAAAATTTGGGATGTTACAAACCTACCCCCCTTAAGATGAATCTCGCCCTCGAGATTCGGGTTGGCTTGAAAATTGGTGAAGGTGGTCCTTCAGCAGATCTTCCTCTCTCCCCCAGGTGGCTTCATCCTCCATGTGGTGGATCCACTGAACTTTGCAAAATTTTATAACCTTGCTGCGGGTGACTCGGCTAGCATACTCAAGAATCTTAACTGGTTTCTCCTCATACGTCAAATCATTGTCCAACTGAATCGCCTCTAGTGGCACTGTATCTCTCAGCGGTATATCAGCCATCTCTGCGTGGCACTTCTTTAACTGGGGCACGTGGAATACATCATGAACTGCTGACAATCCTTCGGGCAACTCCAATTTGTAGGCAACTTCTCCCATATGCTCCAAAACTTTGTATGGTCCCACAAAACGTGGCGCTAACTTACCCTTAACACCAAAACGCTTAAGTCCTCGAAGTGGAGATACTCGAAGATAAACTCTGTCTCCGACTTCGTAAACTGTCTCCTTGCGTTTCGAATCTTCATAGCTTTTCTGCCTGGACTGGGCTACTTTTAGCCTATCGTGAATCAATTTCACCTTCTGTTCAGACTCCTTGATCAAATCTAGTCCAAACAACTGGCGGTTCCAACTTCATCCCACGATAACGGGGTCCTGCACCTCCTTCCGTACAATGCTTCGAAAGGGGCCATCTTCAAACTGGATTGATAACTGTTGTTGTAAGAAAACTCTGCATATGGCAGATTGTCATCCCAACTTGATCCATAATCTAGCGCATAGGCTCTCAGCATATCCTCCAAAACCTTATTGACTCTCTCTGTCTGTCCATCTATCTGTGGGTGAAAAGTTGTACTGAACTCTAGCCTGGTACCCAAGGTTTCGTGCAACTAATTCCAGAACTTTGAGGTAAACTGGGTTCCTCTATCTGATACAATGCTCCTCGGAACTCCATGCAGACATATGATCCTAGTCATGTATATCTTGTCCAACTTAGCACTGGTGTAAGTGGTCTTCACTGGGATGAAATGAGCTACCTTCATCAAATGATCGACTATAACCCGAATCGAGTCATAGCATGAACTAGTCCTGGGCAATCCCGTAATGAAATCCATGCCTAGTTTATCCCACTTCCATTCGGGTATTGGCAATGGTTGTAACAATCCTGCTGGCTTCTAATGCTCTGCCTTGACTCTCTGACATACATCACAAACTGTTACATACTCTGCAATATCCTTCTTCATTCTAGTCCACCAGAAGGTATCCTTCAAATCTAAATACATCTTGGTATTTCCTGGGTGAAACGAATATGGTGAATCATGGGCCTCTTGCAGAATCAACTTCTTGATCTCCGGGTCATTAGGCACATAAACACGATCTTCAAACCATAGGGTATCTTGCTCATCCTCACGAAATCCCTTAGCTTTACCTTTGCTCATCCTTTCCTTTATGGCGGCAATTTCCTTGTCAGTCTTCTGAGCTTCCCTAATCTTATCCATCAAAGTCGACTGAATCTACAATGATGCTACATAGCCTCTCGGAACTATCTCTAAACATAGCTCACGAAGGTCCTCCGTTAACTCCTTCGGTAACTCTCCGGTCATGAGTGTCTTGACATGGCTCTTACGGCTCAACGTGTCGGCTACTACGTTAGCCTTTCCCGGGTGGTAATGCAACCTCATATCATAATCTTTGATGAGTTCCAACCATCTCCTTTGCCTGAGATTCAACTCCTTCTGCATGAAAATGTACTTCAAACTCTTGTGATCCGTGTACACCTCACAATGATTTCCGATAAGAAAATGTCTCCAAGTCTTCAATGCATGCACTACGGCTGCTAACTCCAAATCATGTGTGGCATAATTTAACTCATGAGGTTTCAGCTTTCATGAAGCATACGAAACAACTCTCCCCTCCTACATAAGCACTGCTCCAAGTCCTCGACGTGAAGCGTCCTAATACACCTTGTAATCCTTGCTCCGATCTGGTAGAATCAACACTAGCGAGGTAACCAAACGTTCCTTCAACTCCTGGAAACTGGCCTCACCCTCCTCAGTCCAAATGAACTTGGTATCCTTCTTCAACAATTCCGTCATAGGTTTTGCAATCTTTGAGAAGTTCACAATAAATCTTCGGTAGTATCCTGCGAGTCCAAGAAAACTCCGGATCTCTCCAACTGTTGCTGGTGCTTCCGAGTTTGTCACAGTGACAACTTTGGTGGGGTCTACTGCTATACCTTCTCCGGATATAACATGTCTGAGGAATCCAACTTCCTTCAACCAAAATTCACATTTGTTGAACTTGGCATATAACTGGTGTTCTCTGAGCTTCTCCAGTACCAAACGCAAATGCTCCTTATGCTCCTCTTCGTTCTTCGAGTAGACCAAAATATCATCAATGAACACCACAACAAACTTATGCAAAAATTCCATAAACATCTTGTTCATCATGTTCATGAAATAGGCAGGTGCATTAGTCAGACCAAATGACATAACGGTGTACTCGTATAGCCCATACTTGGTGGTAAAAGCCGTCTTAGGTATATCCTGCTCTCGAATCTTCAACTGATGGTATCCTGATTGCAAATCAATCTTGGAAAATACCTTAGCTCCTTGCAATCGGTCAAACAGATCATTGATCATCGGTAGTGGGTACTTGTTCTTGATGGTAACTGCATTCAATCCTCGATAATCAACAACCATCCTCAATGATCCATCTTTCTTCTCTACTAGAAGTACTGGTGATCCCCAAGGCGAAGAACTTGGGAGAATATATCCTTTATCCAGTAACTCTTTAATCTGCTTCTTAATTTCCTCCAAATCCTTAGCGGGCATCCAGTATGGTCTCTTAGATATCGGCCCTGTGCGTGGCAAAAGCTCAATCAAAAACTCGATGTCTCTATCCGGTGGCATGCCTGGCAACTCTTTCGGAAATACATCAGGAAAATCCTTCACCACTGGTACTTCCTCCTACACAACTCCTGATAAGGAATTTACTTGCATCCTCTTCGGCTCATGTCTTGATACATACTTGATCCTTCTCCCTTCTGGGGTGGTAAGCAAAATCGACTTACTGGCGCAATCGATGTTTCCTCCATACATCGATAGCCAATCCATGCCCAGAATCACATCCAAACCTTGAGATTCCAAAATTATTAAATCTGAGGGGAAGACATGCTTGCCTATACTCAATGGCACTTGAAAACATCCTCGACTGGCCATATACTCCGCTCCTGGTGAGCATACTAACATGGGTGTTCCTAGAACTTTGGTGGGCAGTTTATACTTATCCACAAATCCCCTTCATATGTATGAATGCGATGCACCAGTATCAAAGAGAACGGTTGCAGTAAATGACTTAACCAAAAACTTACCTATTACTGCATCTGGTTGGGCTTCAACCTCCTCCACATTAACATGGTTCACCTGTCCTCTGTTGAAAGGGTTCGGCTTCTTCCCCGAGCTTTCATTGCCATTTCCATTCTGGCCTTCAGGACATTCATTGGCGTAATGTCCAGCCTATTGACTCTTAAAGCAAGTGACTTGGCTCAAATCTTTCTTAGCTGGGGTTGATGGATTGGTACGGTTCTGGCCGTTGCTTCCTCCATTCCCATTTTTGGGTCCATTATGATTATGCGAGCTACCTCCTCCATGGGTATGCTGAAAATGTCCTCCCGACTTCGGGGTAAAACGTGGCTTCTGCTGAGCTCCAGAATTGTACTTTCCTTGTCCATACTTCCTCTTGCGGTTCTCAATCTGCTGCTGCTCCCTTCAATCATAAGAGCACAGTCTACCAACTCCTAGTAGTTGTTGAAACTTGCTACCATCAACTGCATGCTCAGCTCATCATTCAGTCCTTCCAGAAACTTCTCTTGCTTAGCTGCATCCGTAGCAACGTCATCTGGGGCATAATGTGCTAGCTTACTAAAGTCATCCACATACTGGCCAACGGTTCGTACTCCTTGGCGTAAGTTTCAAAACTCACACTTCTTCATGGCCATAGCTCCTGCTGAAACATGGGCAGTACGGAAAGCCTGCTGAAACTGATCCCATGTGACAGTGTCTACTGGATAGGTGGCTGTGAAATTCTCCCACCATGATGCCGCGGGTCCTTCAAGCTGATGTGTGGCATATCACACCTTCTCCGCATCTGTGCATCCTGCAGTGGTCAACTCCCTGGCTGTCTTGCAGAGCCAATCATCTGCAACAATCGGCTCGGTGCTACTGGGGAACACCGGTGGATTCAGCCTAAGAAAACGGGTTAAGTGATCAACAGGTGGTGGTGGTGGTGGGTTGTTGTTGTTTTTGTACCCCTGATTCTGATTCTAGACTAGCAACTACATCAAGGCATTCTGCTGCTGGATCAACTGAGTGAGCTCCGATGGGAAAGAAAATCCATTGTCACATCTCGGAGGCATCTGAGGGTTTAGAAAAGATGAGAATACATAGTAGAATGAGGTCTAGAGGGAAAACACTACCCATATGCACATGAGACAAATGCAATCAAAACACTTCATTCAATCAAGCAAGGGCTTACAACAATCTATCTATCGTTACAAAAGTGCTCAGACTATACTAGATACATGGGGGAAAATACTACTACTATTATGGTGGTCAACTAGAAAAACTGCTCTGTTGAGGACTCCATGATATCTGCTCTAGCTTCATCAACATAGTCATCATCGCTATCGTCTGGGTCTGAGTCGGTGTCGTCGATGATGATGTAGTTCTCGGGACAAGTGCAATCTTCGTCTTCTCCTCCAGTCGCGGGGAATCCCATGAATACTTTTAGCTTCTTCTTCAGATCATCGTTCTTCTCCATGAGTGTTGCTATTTCCTCCTCATATCCATCACGTGTAGACTTGAGTTCTTCCTCCAGTTCCATGATCTTGGTCATGGCCTTGTTCAGGTCTATCATGCCTGCACACATCTGGTTCTCCTGGCGTCGAATGTGCTGGTTTAACTCATGGATGAAAGCTGCAATTGATCTATCCTTTCTGGTGCTGATCATCTCCCATTGCTCATCTCGGCGCCCACAAATCTGGTAGATAGTATCCTTAAGCTCCTTGTGGTAAACATCTCCAATACGTCCCATTGTGATGTGGGCTGCCATGCTCTTTCCTAGACTCCAGGTCGGTGCATCAAAGGAAAACTCTATGGGCTCAGTGACGGGCATGAACGTCCTTCCTAGGATTTGAACTTGAATCATCCAACGCTCCTCTTTAGGTAAAGTGGTGTTGTAGGTCCCGTTGAAGCTTGGTACTCCGATGTTCAGGTACTTGGTGACGTCCTTCAGGTGTCGTCCAAAGGGTGTATCTTCATCCGGTTTCGTGAACTTGTTCCTTGCATCCGCCATCCTAAAAGAGAGTAGAAAAGATGAGGAGTCAGAAATGAGAAGAGAGAGTAGTGATCTAGGGCTTAGCTTAGTGGTCGTGTCCTACAGTCAGCGTGTGCTCTGATACAATCTTGTAGCGACCAGACCTCAAACTGTCTGATCTCTGTGCATCAGTGTCATCCCTGGATCAGTAATGCTGACACGCACAGTACTTGAAGGATTTATAACAGAGTGGCAATCACACACTTATTACATCGAATGTCTCAGAAGAGAGCTTATTACAATAAATATGGCTTAAGGCCATCTAATAACGATAACAGCGGAAGGCTTGGAAGATAAGTGAGTCCATCAACTCCAACGACATCACTCAGTATAGAACCACGATCCTAAGGCATGTTACTCGTTGTCTAAAAAGTCTGCAACATGAACGTTGCAGCCCGAAAACGGGTCAGCACATATGCTGGCAATGTAACACATAGAGAATGATGAAAAGAATACGCTCTACTACATGCATAATATGGCTGGTGGTAAGCTCTATGGTTACAGTTTTGCATAAAGCCAATTTTTCCCTACTGCAAAGGAATAAATTTTATTTAACTATCATAGTGGTTGTTAAACATTGAGAATGGTTGACAGCATTCTCAAACCCAATTAAAAATCATCATTAAAAGCCAACAATATTAATTAAAGTAACATGATGAGATTCACATGATAATCCAAGTACTAGATACTCAAAACATCCATAGCCGGGGACACGGCTAATCATGATTAGTTTATACACTCTGCAGAGGTTTGTGCACTTTTCCCCACAAGACTCGATCTTCTCCGTTGGTTTTCTCGCACTACATGGTGTTTGAGAAACGGATGACCGAGACATAGTCTTTCAGAAGCGCTAGCACCTTACGATGGGTAGACCTGTACACCTACTTTCCCCTACATCTGCTAGTCTACCACTGTAAGAGTTTGCACGACTTAATCAACTATGCTAGAGCCCATAATAGCATGTGGCTGCACACGGAAGTTTCTAGCATGAAAAATCTTATGATCCCTTTGAGCCCAGGTGGCGGTCCAAAACAAACAGGCAATCCTGGAATACCCAAGTGCCTCAATCCACCCACATGTGTATTAAAGTTGCCACCTTAAATAAACCATTAATTAACAATCTCACATCTGTCATGGAAATTCACTCACCCAATCCACGTCTACTAGCAAAGCATGGCATAATAAGCAAACATAGAAGTGACTCCCAAGGGTTTGAAAATAAAACAGGAAATAGGTACTACCTCATCTACTTCCCAAAACCCACATATTAATCAGATCCTAATCATGCAATTGTGTGAGGATTGATCTAATGCATAAAAACTGGGTAGTAAAGAGGTATGATCAAAGTGTTACTTGCCTTGCTGATGATCCGTGAAACCTAGGGATTCGAAGTAGCAAGCGGCGCAATCCGGATACTCTATTGCAACCAAACAAACAAACAAGCATACAATAAGTACTCATCTAATGCACAGGTAAAACTCAAATAAGAGATCTAACCAGATAGTTCAACTTAAGAACTCTGGTTGGCAAAACAAATCAAATCGAACGAAGCAACAAAAATAAAACTGCGAAAGAAACAAGCTTCATTTACTAATCTGGACCTAAGTCAAATTTATAGAAGCAAAAACTTGTTTGAGTTGATTAAACGGAAATAGGGTTTCGAGATGAAACTCTAGGCGCTCAAATCGCCTAATCCTGATAAACGAGCGAAAAGATAAACTAAAACGAAAATCGGATCAGAAATCTCGATCAGAAATAATCGCGGACTAATCCGATAAAAAGAAAACTGACGAACAGATTAACGAACGGACGTTCGTTAACTGAAAGTAAACGACAAAAAACGTTCGTTAAAACAAACGAACGGGCGAACGCTCGTTAAATAAAATTAACCCTAGAAAGTAAAACCAATCTAAAAAACGAATCTAGAGTTTTCTTTAAAAAAACGAAGTGGTTTTCTTAAAAAAACGGTGCGGCGGCGGCGGCTCGGGCGGTACCTCCGGTGAGGCACTCTGGCGGGGCGGGGCGGCTCCGGTGGGGCGGCGAGGGGCAGCGGAGACTCCGCGGCGGGGTGGGGCGGCTCGGCGGCGACGTCGGTGGCGACGTGTCACACCCTAGCTAGTCATGCATTAGAGTGTTGCATCATGTTTACTCTTTCATCAGAAACTTGAAATGGGGATGACAGAACCCCCAGTCCCCTCTGAAACCAACTAGGGTTACTAAAATAATTTTTCAATGAACCTGAAATGCCCTTCTAAAATGCCCATCATTTTTGCCTTGGTTCAGAACCTCTGCCAAAAGTGGTGCACATTTTCCTAGGCCATCCTAAGGTTTTTGATTTAAATCATAAATATTTGAATTTGGGCATTTAAAATAATATAAAATATTTAAATGCTCAAATATCTCCAAACTAAAATGTTTCATGTTGGAAATAATCCAACTATGGACCAGGAGTAGTTTGGTGATTTTTGGAGTTGCCTAGGTATTTTATTTAATTCAACAAAGTTGCAGATATATTAAATAAAAACAGAAATAGAAAAAAAGGGGGAAAACTTACCTGTGCGGCCCAGCCAGCTGGCCGGCCCAGCTAGCCAGCCCAGCCCACCACCGCCGTCGTCCTCCTGGCGCCAGTCGGCCAGGCGTGTGGCCGGCGCGCGCGCACGGCCACCGCGCCACGCCACCTCTCTCCCTGCCTGCCTGCCCTCCCCTCCTCGCCTCGGTGTCCCTGGACGACGCCACGCCTCCTCCCTGCTCTCTCTCACTCTCCCCCGGCTCTCCCTCGCTCTCTCTCTCGCCCGGCCGAACACCACCCTCGCCGCCGTTCGCCTTAGCCACCGACTCCGACCACCCCTCGCTCCCCCGACTAGCTCAGGAGCTCCGCCTCGACTCCCTCTTCCTCCCCACCGCTCTACAGCTCCCCGGAAGCCCTGCATCGCCGCCACGTCGCCGTTCCCCTCTTCGGGCTCCGACCACCGTCGCCGTCGAATTCGCCGTCTCCAGCGCGTCCCCGAGCCCGCTTCGACGCCCACTGCAACCGCGGTGAGCTACGCCACCGTTTCCCCCTCTTCTCCCCCTCGTTCCCTCACCGTAGCCTCCTCCCCACCACGGCCGAACCTCCGCCGTCGCCGAGCTCGCCGTCGACGCAGCTCCGGTGACCATTTGGTCACCCCGGCGAGTCCAACGAGTTCACAGAACCCCGCAGAGCATCCCTAGCGCCTCGCTTTGCTCGACTTCGAGCTCCAGCACCGTTCCCGTGCACGACCGAACCCCGGCGGCCGCAGCCGAGCTCGCCGCCGTCGACTCCGGCCACCCCGACCCCAACGGGCTCCGCCAAGAGCTGCGGGTTGCCCTCAGCTCCACTCCGGTGGCCTCCGCGGTCCATTTGGTGGCCGAAACGACCAAAATCACTTCCGCCGCCGCGTCGGGCTCGCCGGCGACTAAACGCCGGCAGCCGACACTGACTTTGACCACGGGTGGGCCCTGGTTGACTCCCCTGCGTCAATGACAGGTGGGGCCCAGCCCTGTTAATTAAACAGGATTAGTTTTAATTAAGTATTAATTAAAATAATCACCCTGACATGCGGGACCCACTGTCAGGTTTGACCCAGACCTGTTCCGTTGGCCTGCTGACGTCACACTGACGTCAGGCTAACGCAGTAATTGAATTTCTGGATTTAAATTAAATCAGGAAATTCCAGAATATTAATTAAACTTCAAAAATTCATAACTTTTATTCTGTAACTCCAAATTGGACAAATTATATATGAAAAATGATCAGAAAAATCCAATCTACCCATCTGTACTATTTTCATGCATGATCAAACAAGTTAAATTGATGTTTTAAGCAGAACAAGAAAAGGCACTTTAAAAGGCCATATTTGAATTTGGAATTTGAATCTTTGATTCAAATTTGTTCAAACCCCTCTGGCTTTAGCTGCATTAGCCCAACACACTCATATTGCCATGTTTCATGCATGCATCATATTGTTGCACATTGTTTGGTGATGCTTGTGTATCGATGTCCTTTGCGACAGGATCTGTTCCCGAGGAGTACCGTGATTACCCTAACGAAGAACCGTACCCGTGCATCGAACCATCAGGCAAGCAACCAACCATTTGATCATATCGATACAATCCCATGTTCTCGCTCCTGCTCTCTTTTACTGCATTAAGACAACGCGATTCAAACTGCTGTGTGCTACGGTAGTTGAACCCATTTCCTCTGCATGACCTGTCATTGCCACAGTAACTAGATGAAACCCACTAGCATGTGTAGGAGTTGATTGAGCCATATGTATGTGTTGTTCCTACCTTGCTATGCCTGCTATGCTTAGAGTCGTGTCAGATCTGGTTCATCTGGGTGATGGGCTAGAGTGAAATGATTATGTCGGTAATGAGAGTGGTGTGGTGAACACGATTTGGTAAAGGTATCGATGAGAGGCCATGTAGGAGTACATGGTGGGTTGTTTCATTGAAGCCGACCTTAAGCACTGAGATCTGTATGTGTGATTTAAGAACCAGCTACTACCATGCATTGGGCCCGAAACCAATGGACCCTCTCGGCTTCTTATTCACCCTAGTTCTACGTCCAGGAGTTGCAAGTAGTTTCTGGTGTTTGTAGCCTACTGGAGGCCGTGGACAGCACTGACCGTAGGGGTGGGCTGTGATGCGGTAGGTACGTGGCACGGTGTACCGAATACCCGTTAGGTATCTCGGGAACCCTGTTCACATCGTTCGGGGCCGTATGGGAAACCTCGGCCGGACTCCCTGCGGATGGAACCTGAATAGGCGATAAACCTGGACTGGAGGCTTAGGTGATTAGGTAGGTCGTGGCCGACACCCACGTTGGGCTTCCGCTTGAAGGTTGCCGAGTACATGTCGTGTAAGCAACGATAAGTGGTGAGAGCGTGTATGAAGAAGTACACCCCTGCAGGGTTAACATGATCTATTCGAATAGCCGCGTCCGCGGTAAAGGACTACTTGGTTGCCTATACAGTTCATAGACAAGTAAATGGAAACTACTAAAAGCCTCAAGATAAGTGTGAGTGCCGAGGATGGCTCTTCCGTAGGAAGACGGAGGTGGATCCTCGGTAGTGTATTGAAGTGGTGAATAGTGGACTCGTGTGCGCAAAACTATTTCAAGTTGGAGTATCGTAGGATAGTCTAGCCAAGAGTCAAAGCTGGCTTGCTGCAATAACTCCACCAACCCTTCTTGATACTATGCATGTATGTAGGATCTGATGTAAGTCTTGCTGAGTACCTTTGTACTCATGTTGCTATAATCTACATTTTTACAGAAGACGCTGCAACCCCTTCTGATGGGTTCTATGTAGACGTTGACATCAACGAGTAGGCTAAAGACCCAGGTGGTGACCCTGAACTTGTGGAGGACCACGTAGTATAGCTAGGCTTTCCAAGCCTCTTTTATTTTACTAGTTGTCTGTACTCAGACAAGTTACTTCCGCTGTTGGCTTGTATGACTGTATGACTTGTATGTTGGGTCACGAGACCCATACCTTTGTGTATGGTATGTATGGCTCCCTGAGCCTTAAATAAAGTACTTGTGTCATAGAGTCATGTTGTGATGCTTCGTTGTATTTGCACATATCGAGCATATTGTGTGTATGATTGAAATGCTTGGTATGTGTGGGATCTGACTATCTAGTTGTTTATCTTTAGTAGCCTCTCTTACCGGGAAATGTCTCCTAGTGTTACCGCTGAGCCATGGTAGCTTGCTACTGCTCTGGAACACTTAGGCTGGCCGGCATGTGTCCTTCTTCGTTCCTGTGTCTGTCCCTTCGGGGAAATGTCACGCTTTGAGTACCGGAGTCCTGTTAGCCCGCTACAGCCCGGTTTACCGGAGTCCTGCTAGCCCAGTGCTACAGCCCGGACCCACTTGCTGATGACCGACACGTTCGAAGCTGGGTCATGAATGCCTGTCCCTGTAAGTCTGTGCCACTTTGGGTTTACGACTAGTCATGTCAGCCCGGGCTCTTTATCATATGGATGCTAGCGACACTATCATATACGTGAGCCAAAAGGCGCAAACGGTCCCGGGAAAAGGTAAGACGACACCCGTGGGGATACCGTGCGTGAGGCCGCAAAGTGATATGAGGTGTTACCAGCTAGATCGATGTGACATCGAGTCGGGGTCCTGACAGCGTTGGCATCAGAGCCGGACTGCCTGTAGGTTCTCCAAGCCAAACTGGTCGATGTTGAGTCTAGAAATTCTTTAGTTATATGTAGGGGAATTGTTTGTGGGTTGGAACGTAAGGCTCTTTTTACTCCTTATACCTTATGACTTTCTGATCTGAGTCAGTCCATTCTTCCACCGGGGGTTAAGGAATTAGGATCCGTTCTCTCTATCAGGATCACGTGTTACTAATCAGTAGTACCTTATAAGTTTGATGGTTACAAGCCTAGTTCAGTTCTACTGCCACATTATGTTGTTAGAATGGTTCCAGAACTTTGATGTGATGATGTTGGGTGTGTACGAAATCCTTTGTCAAATGTCTCAATATCCTTTTTGAGCATTTACAGCTGTTATGCTGCCGAAATTTTGCTAGAAATTCTAATGCCCTTGCATTATGATTGTGCTTTCAGATGACCACTCGCGACCTCAATCAAGTGGTTCGCCTGACTTGATGCCTAGATGTACCCGGCCATACTGCTAAGTTGGTCAGGGTAATGACTGAGGCTGGATACCGCTGGTATCCTGAGTACACGGTCGAAGAGCAATTCCGAGACTTCAATCAAAGCCAGTATCTCTGCACTATCAGGATATTTCCATCTTATCCTGGATCCACTGAGCCTCTTCACTGCTCCTATGGACTCGGGGTTACTATCGAGATGGCTGTGCAGGATGCCGCCTACTCTATGATGACCATTATGCGAGTCAGATCTGGTTTATTTCGGGACTCTGACTTCCGGTATATGCCAGGATCACTTCCGGGAGCACAAGGGTATCTCCAGGCTATCTACGCTGACTCCACTCAGGAGGATTCACGGACTCGCACCACTGCTGAGATGCTCGAGGATAAGGACCGTGAAAATCGGGCCTTAAGGTTAGAGCTCTTCAATACCCGTGCTGACCACTGGGCCACTTTGACTCGGTTCGCACCGGCGGTGCAAGCTGGATATTCAGATATGCGCGATCTCTATCCTGTGAGATCTGCTCTGCCAGACGTGATGGTTTGGCGTGATGTAGGAGGCATCACCCCACCTCGCGGTCCCCGCAGGCCACCGTTTGTTGGTCCACGACCTCATCCTAGCCCCTATGGTCCACAAGCTCCGCGAGATCGTCTATTTCCGGATGAACATGTTGAACTTCCGGGCTATGGAGGTGACTTCTACGAGGACTACTACGGATCAGTCTGAGCTAGTAGTAGTATCACTAGTTCGCACTAGCTGTGTCGTCTATCGTCCTGCGTGACTCGTGGGATATGACCTAGTCTGTACTCCTTCCGGAGGGGTAGAAAAATAATGTATAGGAGCTTGGAATGCCTCCGATGAGATGTAATCCTCTTTTCACCGTAATAGTACTTTGTTTGGTCTTGTACTAAACCCTGTATGGTGTGTATGACGATGGAATAAAAGAAGCAGTTTCTGTATCTACCATGTCATACGGATGATCATCTTGCATTCCGAGTTATTCCTTACATTATGTATCCTATGACGGAATTTTACCATCCTGACTAAATCATTGTCTTGATCACCTAGGATGGTCAACACGCGCGCTAACCCTGCTTCCCAAGAGCAGGCCGAAGGCAGTGAAGCCAGAAATGAACATCTGCCTCATCCTCCTTCACTAGCCGAGGTGATGATGGAAGCTGAGAGAAACAAGCGGGAGACAAACCGTTTGTTGGAGCGTATTGAACAGAATACAGCACACCATCAGAGGGCTAACGTGGTGTCACTCAGTGATTTTATCAAATTGCATCCACCCACGTTCCACCACTCCATCGAGCCTCTCGACGCTGATGACTGGCTTCGCAGTATCTCTCACAAACTGCGTTCCGCGCTGGTAGCGGAGGCTGACAAGGTCACCTTTGCTGCATATCATCTTGAAGGCCCCGCCAGTCTATGGTGGGAGAATTATGGAGCTATGCGCCCAGCGGGCCATGTCACCACTTGGGCTGAGTTCAGCGAGGCTTTCCGTGAACATCACATTCCGGAGGGTCTCATGGACCGTAAGCGTGAAGAATTTTGCAATTTCACCCAAGGCCGACTTTCTGTGGATGCCTATAGCAGGGAGTTTGGTAAGCTCGCCCGATATGCAACTGAGGAAGTGTCTACTGACGCCAAGAAGCAAGCAAGGTTCCGTAAGGGCCTTAGTCCTGAGCTTCGCCGCGACCTCCGTCTGCATGAGTGCACATCTTTTCCGAAACTTGTCAACAAAGCCATCAGTGCTGAAACTGGTCAGACTGATTATGACGCAACACGCAAGCATGGACGTGACACGGGTTCCTCATCCGGTGCTGGTCCTCAGAAGCGCCGCGTGTGGGTACCCAACACCGCCCTGCCACCCAGGTTCACACCGAGGCCATCTTTTCAGGCGCCTCGCCCCGTACAACAGTCTGCTCCAGCCAAGCCCTATGGGGGTCCAACCAATAATGCTCCTCCACGTACCAGTTCCGTGACTTGTTTCAAGTGTGGGGAATCTGGTCATTATATGCGTGAGTGTCCCCAGACCAACCCCAATCAATCTGCTAAAGCTGTTGGCCGTGGCAAGCCGACAGGAAAAGTGTTTCATGCTAAACCGGTCACCGCTTCACGTGGCCATGTCAACTGTATCTCTGCCAAAGAAGCTCAAGAAGATCCCAACGTCGTTCTCGGTACGCTTCTTGTTAATTGCCACCCGGCATCTGTTCTTTTCGATACAGGAGCCTCTCATTCTTTTATATCTGAAAATTATGCTCGTTTGCATAACGTTGCATTCTGTGACTTGCCATCCTCTATGGTAATTCAAACTCCGGGATCCAAATGGCAAACTTCTAGAGTAAGCCATGGAAATGAAATCCAAGTCGACAGACTTGTTTTCCTCGCATCTTTGATAGCCCTTAAATCTTCAGATATTAATATCATTTTGGGTATGGACTGGATGTCAGCTCATCAAGCCAAAATTGATTGCTTCTCTAGGACTGTTCAATTCACCCATCCTTCGGGGAAGATAGTCAATGTCTTGACCCGAATAGCCAAGCGACAACTATATTCTCTTAACGCCAGCCCTTTGCCAGACCTTGAGGACGTTCTGGTAGTCCGTGACTTCCCGGATGTCTTTCCAGAGGAATTACCAGGTGTTCCACCTGACAGGGATGTTGAGTTCGTAATAGACCTCATTCCAGGAACCGTTCCGATTGCTAGAAGACCTTATAAGATGGCACCCCTAGAACTAGCTGAGCTTAAGAAACAACTCGATGAATCCTTGAAAAAGGGTTTCATCCGCCCTAGTTCATCTCCGTGGGCTTGCCCCGTCCTATTCGTCAAGAAGAAGGATGGTACGGACCGGATGGTTGTAGATTACCGACCTGTCAACTTGGTCACAATCAAGAACAAATACCCGCTTCCCAGGATCAACGATCTGTATGATCAGCTCGCTGGATCCTCAGTCTTCTCCAAGATGGATTTGAGGTTGGGATACCATCAAATCAAAATCAGAAACGGGGACATTCCTAAAACGGCCTTTGTTACTCGTTATGGCCAATACGAGTACACCGTCATGTCCTTCGGTTTAACCAACGCTCCAGCCACCTTTTCTCGGTTAATGAACTCAATCTTCATGGAGTATTTGGATAAATTCGTTGTAGTTTATCTCGATGATATACTCATCTACTCCAAGAATGAGGAAGAACATGCCGAACATTTAAGGCTAGTGTTGAAGAAACTTCGAGAGCATCGCCTTTATGCCAAATTTTCAAAATGTGAATTCTGGTTGTCAGAAGTGACCTATCTGGGTCATGTAATATCTGGTAAAGGTATTGCTGTTAACCCTGAGCGAGTTCAAGCCGTCCTTAATTGGACTCCACCCGAATCGGTCAAGCAAGTTCGGAGTTTTCTAGGCTTAGCGAGCTATTGCCGTCGCTTTGTCGAGAACTTCTCCAAAGTTGCTAAACCCCTAACCGAACTCCTCAAGAAAGATAAGAAGTTCGAATGGACTTCACAATGTGAGCACAATTTTCAGGAACTGAAAAGACGCCTGACTTCTGCTCCCGTGCTGGTACCGCCAGACTTCTCCAAGGACTTCGTTATCTACTGCGACGCCTCGCGACAAGGACTAGGTTGCATTCTTATGCAAGATCGACACGTAATTGCTTACGCTTCATGGCAATTGCACCCACATGAGGAGAATTATCCTACTCATGATCTAGAACTTGCAGCCGTAGTCTATGCACTTAAGACCTGGCGACATTACCTCCTCGGTAATCGTTGCGAAATATTCACTGATCACCAAAGTCTGAAGTATATTTTCACCCAACCGGATTTGAATCTCAGGCAGAGACGTTGGGTTGAATTGATCACAGACTTCGACTTAGGGATAACCTATACCCCAGGGAAAGCCAACGTCATGGCTGATGCGCTAAGTCGTAAATCTTATTGTAACAACCTGATGTTACAACAAAGTCAACCGCTTCTCCATGAGGAATTTCGAAAGCTTAACCTTCACATTGTTCCTCAAGGTTTTCTCTCCACCTTGGTGGCAAAACCTACCCTTACGGATCAAATTATCAAAGCACAGAAGGTAGATCCGGGAATCTCCCGCATCAAGAGGAACATTCAGAAAGGAATTGCGGATTGTTTCTCCATTAATGATCAAGGGGTCGTATACTTCGGGAATCGACTAGTGGTTCCCAAAGTGCGAAACCTGAGGCATTTGATCCTTAAGGAAGCTCATGAATCTCCTCTCACCATTCATCCCGGTAGCACTAAAATGTATCAGGACCTACGCCAGAGGTTCTGGTGGACTAGGATGAAGAGAGAAATTGCTCAGTATATTGCAAATTGCGACGTCTGTCGTCGTGTAAAAGCAGAGCATCAACGGCCTGCTGGCACCCTTCAACCCTTAGCTATTCCTGAATGGAAATGGGATAAAATTGGTATGGATTTCATTACCGGATTTCCCAGGACCAAAAGAGGGAATAATGCTATTTTCGTCGTGGTCGATCGTCTTTCCAAAGTAGCTCATTTCTTACCTGTTCGTGAGAGTATAACCGCTAGCCAGCTGGCAGACTTATACATCTCCCGGATAGTGTCCCTCCATGGTGTTCCTTTGGAAATCAATTCGGATCGAGGAAGTCTTTTCACCTCTCGATTTTGGGAAAGTTTCCAAAATGCTATGGGAACCCGCCTCTCCTTTAGCACCGCTTTCCACCCTCAGTCAAGTGGTCAAGTGGAACGCGTCAACCAAATTCTAGAAGACATGCTTCGAGCCTCTGTTATCTCTTTCGGAATGGACTGGGAGAAGTGCCTTCCATTTGCCGAATTCGCTTACAACAACAGCTATCAATCTAGCTTGGGTAAAGCCCCTTTTGAAGTTCTCTATGGACGACGATGTCGAACACCCCTTAACTGGTCAGAGACCGGGGAAAGACAATTCTTTGGCCCGGATATGATTCAGGAAGCAGAGGAACAAGTTCGTATCGTTCGTGAAAAGTTGAAAACAGCCCAATCCCGTCAAAAGAGTCAATATGACCGAAAACATAAGGCTATGACTTTCGAGGTTGACGAGAAGGCTTATCTTCGGGTCACCCCTCTGAAGGGAACCCATCGTTTCGGTATCAAAGGCAAATTGGCTCCTCGTTACATTGGACCTTTTCGCATTCTTGCCAAACGAGGAGAAGTTGCCTACCAGTTGGAACTACCTCCGCACCTCTCCAGAGTTCATGATGTCTTCCACGTTTCTCAACTCAGGCGTTGCTTCTCGGATCCTATCCGTGAAGTGGACCATGAAACGCTTGATCTCCAAGATAATCTTACATATCGAGAGTACCCCATTCATATCCTCGATCAAGCCGAACGTACCACGCGACGTCATAATATCAAGTTTCTCAAGGTTCAATGGTCGCACCATTCTGAGGATGAAGCAACTTGGGAAAGGGAGGATCGTCTTCGACTTGAATATCCCGCCTTCTTCGCGGAGGAACCCAAATCTCGGGACGAGATTCTTTTGAGTGGGGGTGAGTTGTCACACCCTAGCTAGTCATGCATTAGAGTGTTGCATCATGTTTACTCTTTCATCAGAAACTTGAAATGGGGATGACAGAACCCCCAGTCCCCTCTGAAACCAACTAGGGTTACTAAAATAATTTTTCAATGAACCTGAAATGCCCTTCTAAAATGCCCATCATTTTTTCCTTGGTTCAGAACCTCTGCCAAAAGTGGTGCACATTTTCCTAGGCCATCCTAAGGTTTTTGATTTAAATCATAAATATTTGAATTTGGGCATTTAAAATAATATAAAATATTTAAATGCTCAAATATCTCCAAACTAAAATGTTTCATGTTGGAAATAATCCAACTATGGACCAGGAGTAGTTTGGTGATTTTTGGAGTTGCCTAGGTATTTTATTTAATTCAACAAAGTTGCAGATATATTAAATAAAAACAGAAATAGAAAAAAAGGGGGAAAACTTACCTGTGCGGCCCAGCCAGCTGGCCGGCCCAGCTAGCCAGCCCAGCCCACCACCGCCGTCGTCCTCCTGGCGCCAGTCGGCCAGGCGTGTGGCCGGCGCGCGCGCACGGCCACCGCGCCACGCCACCTCTCTCCCTGCCTACCTGCCCTCCCCTCCTCGCCTCGGTGTCCCTGGACGACGCCATGCCTCCTCCCTGCTCTCTCTCACTCTCCCCCGGCTCTCCCTCGCTCTCTCTCTCGCCCGGCCGAACACCACCCTCGCCGCCGTTCGCCTTAGCCACCGACTCCGACCACCCCTCGCTCCCCCGACTAGCTCAGGAGCTCCGCCTCGACTCCCTCTTCCTCCCCACCGCTCTACAGCTCCCCGGAAGCCCTGCATCGCCGCCACGTCGCCGTTCCCCTCTTCAGGCTCCGACCACCGTCGCCGTCGAATTCGCTGTCTCCAGCGCGTCCCCGAGCCCGCTTCGACGCCCACTGCAACCGCGGTGAGCTACGCCACCGTTTCCCCCTCTTCTCCCCCTCGTTCCCTCACCGTAGCCTCCTCCCCACCATGGCCGAACCTCCGCCGTCGCCGAGCTCGCCGTCGACGCAGCTCCGGTGACCATTTGGTCACCCCGGCGAGTCCAACGAGTTCACAGAACCCCGCAGAGCATCCCTAGCGCCTCGCTTTGCTCGACTTCAAGCTCCAGCACCGTTCCCGTGCACGACCGAACCCCGGCGGCCGCAGCCGAGCTCGCCGCCGTCGACTCCGGCCACCCCGACCCCAACGGGCTCCGCCAAGAGCTGCGGGTTGCCCTCAGCTCCACTCCGGTGGCCTCCGCGGTCCATTTGGTGGCCGAAACGACCAAAATCACTTCCGCCGCCGCGTCGGGCTCGCCGGCGACTAAACGCCGGCATCCGACACTGACTTTGACCACGGGTGGGCCCTGGTTGACTCCCCTGCGTCAATGACAGGTGGGGCCCAGCCCTGTTAATTAAACAGGATTAGTTTTAATTAAGTATTAATTAAAATAATCACCCTGACATGCGGGACCCACTGTCAGGTTTGACCCAGACCTGTTCCGTTGACCTGCTGACGTCACACTGACGTCAGGCTAACGCAGTAATTGAATTTCTGGATTTAAATTAAATCAGGAAATTCCAGAATATTAATTAAACTTCAAAAATTCATAACTTTTATTCTGTAACTCCAAATTGGACAAATTATATATGAAAAATGATCAGAAAAATCCAATCTACCCATCTGTACTATTTTCATGCATGATCAAACAAGTTAAATTGATGTTTTAAGCAGAACAAGAAAAGGCACTTTAAAAGGCCATATTTGAATTTGGAATTTGAATCTTTGATTCAAATTTGTTCAAACCCCTCTGGCTTTAGCTGCATTAGCCCAACACACTCATATTGCCATGTTTCATGCATGCATCATATTGTTGCACATTGTTTGGTGATGCTTGTGTATCGATGTCCTTTGCGACAGGATCTGTTCCCGAGGAGTACCGTGATTACCCTAACGAAGAACCGTACCCGTGCATCGAACCATCAGGCAAGCAACCAACCATTTGATCATATCGATACAATCCCATGTTCTCGCTCCTGCTCTCTTTTACTGCATTAAGACAACGCGATTCAAACTGCTGTGTGCTACGGTAGTTGAACCCATTTCCTCTGCATGACCTGTCATTGCCACAGTAACTAGATGAAACCCACTAGCATGTGTAGGAGTTGATTGAGCCATATGTATGTGTTGTTCCTACCTTGCTATGCCTGCTATGCTTAGAGTCGTGTCAGATCTGGTTCATCTGGGTGATGGGCTAGAGTGAAATGATTATGTCGGTAATGAGAGTGGTGTGGTGAACACGATTTGGTAAAGGTATCGATGAGAGGCCATGTAGGAGTACATGGTGGGTTGTTTCATTGAAGCCGACCTTAAGCACTGAGATATGTATGTGTGATTTAAGAACCAGCTACTACCATGCATTGGGCCCGAAACCAATGGACCCTCTCGGCTTCTTATTCACCCTAGTTCTCCGTCCAGGAGTTGCAAGTAGTTTCTGGTGTTTGTAGCCTACTGGAGGCCGTGGACAGCCTGACCGTAGGGGTGGGCTGTGATGCGGTAGGTACGTGGCACGGTGTACCGAATACCCGTTAGGTATCTCGGGAACCCTGTTCACATCGTTCGGGGCCGTATGGGAAACCTCGGCCGGACTCCCTACGGATGGAACCTGAATAGGCGATAAACCTGGACTGGAGGCTTAGGTGATTAGGTAGGTCGTGGCCGACACCCACGTTGGGCTTCCGCTTGAAGGTTGCCGAGTACATGTCGTGTAAGCAACGATAAGTGGTGAGAGCGTGTATGAAGAAGTACACCCCTGCAGGGTTAACATGATCTATTCGAATAGCCGCGTCCGCGGTAAAGGACTACTTGCTTGCCTATACAGTTCATAGACAAGTAAATGGAAACTACTAAAAGCCTCAAGATAAGTGTGAGTGCCGAGGATGGCTCTTCCGTAGGAAGACGGAGGTGGATCCTCGGTAGTGTATTGAAGTGGTGAATAGTGGACTCGTGTGCGCAAAACTATTTCAAGTTGGAGTATCGTAGGATAGTCTAGCCAAGAGTCAAAGCTGGCTTGCTGCAATAACTCCACCAACCCTTCTTGATACTATGCATGTATGTAGGATCTGATGTAAGTCTTGCTGAGTACCTTTGTACTCATGTTGCTATAATCTACATTTTTACAGAAGACGCTGCAACCCCTTCTGATGGGTTCTATGTAGACGTTGACATCAACGAGTAGGCTAAAGACCCAGGTGGTGACCCTGAACTTGTGGAGGACCACGTAGTATAGCTAGGCTTTCCAAGCCTCTTTTATTTTACTAGTTGTCTGTACTCAGACAAGTTACTTCCGCTGTTGGCTTGTATGACTGTATGACTTGTATGTTGGGTCGCGAGACCCGTACCTTTGTGTATGGTATGTATGGCTCCCTGAGCCTTAAATAAAGTACTTGTGTCATAGAGTCATGTTGTGATGCTTCGTTGTATTTGCACATATCGAGCATATTGTGTGTATGATTGAAATGCTTGGTATGTGTGGGATCTGACTATCTAGTTGTTTATCTTTAGTAGCCTCTCTTACCGGGAAATGTCTCCTAGTGTTACCGCTGAGCCATGGTAGCTTGCTACTGCTCTGGAACACTTAGGCTGGCCGGCATGTGTCCTTCTTCGTTCCTGTGTCTGTCCCTTCGGGGAAATGTCACGCTTTGAGTACCGGAGTCCTGTTAGCCCGCTACAGCCCGGTTTACCGGAGTCCTGCTAGCCCAGTGCTACAGCCCGGACCCACTTGCTGATGACCGACACGTTCGAAGCTGGGTCATGAATGCCTGTCCCTGTAAGTCTGTGCCACTTTGGGTTTACGACTAGTCATGTCAGCCCGGGCTCTTTATCATATGGATGCTAGCGACACTATCATATACGTGAGCCAAAAGGCGCAAACGGTCCCGGGAAAAGGTAAGACGACACCCGTGGGGATACCGTGCGTGAGGCCGCAAAGTGATATGAGGTGTTACCAGCTAGATCGATGTGACATCGAGTCGGGGTCCTGACACGGCGACTCAAGGCGACGGGGCTGGCGGCTGCGGCGGCGGTGTCCGGTTGTGGCGGCTTGGGGCTCCAGGGGGCCCCAGGCTCGGTATTTAAAGGGTGAAGAGGGGGGTGCAGCGACTTGGGGGAGGGGGCAAGTGGCGGCGGCGGGAGGCGGAGTCCGGCTCAGACTCTGCGGCGGCGCGGTGCGGGGAAGGCGGCGGCGGCAGGCGGGCCGACCTGGCTCGGCTGGGCTTGGGCCCAGTCGGGCGCGCACGTTTTTTTAAAACAATTTCACTAAACAGAAAAACTAATTTCTACAAAAAGAAATAAAGATCTAAAAATACCAAAATAAATTTTCATCGTCCAAATAAAATATTTAGAACAAGATGAACATTTTTGGCCCTAAAATCCAGTTTTGAAAAACGTGCAATTTTTCCTAAATTCAAATAAAATAGCGAAAACACAAAAACTAACCTTATTTGATTTTTTATTAAATCCTCAATATTTTCTTTATTTTGGGAAAGTCATTTTATTCCCTCTCTCATATGTTATAATCGAAATAATTGAAGATAAAATAAATAAAATCAAATGATCCTATTTTCAAAATTCGAGAAAACTCAAATATGAAAATAACGAAATCCCCAACTCTCTCCGAGGGTCCTTGAGTTGCTTAGAATTTCTAGGATCAAACCAAAAGCAAATAAAACATGATATGCATTGATGATCTAATGTATAACATTCCAAATTGAAAATTTGGGATGTTACAATCTGGTGGCGGTTGATAAGTTTGCTAAGTGGGTAGAGGCGGAGCCAGTCAGCAAGTGTGATGCAGCCATGACAGTTCAATTCATGAAGAAGGTGATTTTCCGCTTTGGTTTTCCACACAGCATTATAACAGATAATGGCACGAACCTCTCTAAGGGTGCTATGGAGGAGTTCTGTCAACGTGAGCACATCCGGCTTGATGTGTCATCAGTGGCTCACCCCCAGTCTAATGGTCAAGCTGAGAGAGCTAATCAAGAAATCCTAAAAGGCATCAAGCCCTGGCTTATGGTTCCTTTACAGCGAACGCCGGGTTGTTGGGTGGATGAGTTACCTTCTGTGATATGGAGTATTAATACCACCCCCAATCGATCTACGGGTTATACGCCTTTCTTCATGGTTTACGGAGCAGAAGCAGTTCTCCCCAGTGATATTCGCCATGACTCACCTCGGGTGGCAGCTTATGTTGAAGCGGACAACGAACAAGCACGACAAGAAGCATTGGACCTGTTAGATGAATAAACAGGACATCGTGGGAGCTCGTTCGGCGATTTATCAACAAGATCTACGGCGTTATCACATCCACCGGGTTAAAACCAGAACTTTTCAAGAAGGCGACTTAGTGCTCCGGCTTATCCAAGATCAGACCGATATGCACAAGTTATCCCCACCTTGGGAAGGATCTTTTGTGGTCATCAAGAATCTGAACAATGGGTCATACTACCTTATTGATGTTCGAGAGCACAAAGACTCACATAAATCGGAGGAGGAGACCCGCCGGCCGTGGAATATTGCTCATCTTCGGCCTTACTACACCTGAGCCATAGGCTTCTATTATGTACATATTTTTGACAATGTATATATTATGATCAATATAATAAACCGGCATCCTTGCTAAAGTGGGGCCTCTACCGTTCTTCCTTAAAGGTTTCTTGGTTACATGGGGGCTTCTGTTTATAAAGTGGAGTTCTGATTGACCATTAATCCGGCTTATAAAGCCACAACAAAGCTTGGGGGCTTCGTACCCAAAATCATAAGGAGCCAAAGAGAGTTTCTTGCAAACCACAACTCAAACATAGGCGCCCACTGAGCACATCTCAAAATTTTACCTGGGGGCTCTTTTTCCACAGCAACAAAGAGTTTTAATGACCCTTGTAATACGCTATCAAGCAAGGCTTGGAAGCCAGGTGTATTCACCTAAAACCCCGGGTTATCCTGCCTTTCTAATTAAGTCACTCCGTCCAGGTAATCCTGGTATGACCCGCCGAATGTTTGGCAAGTTAATCTTATACAGACCCTGAACTTGTCAAAGTTAAAATGACGATTGGTTAATGTGAGGTCCATCTTAAAAGGCTTTGTAAAATGGTTTAACTCAGTGGCCTGGCAGCCCATGAAAAGCCTCGATTTTGGGCCTGGCAGCCCATGAAAAGCCTCGCATCTTCCCATGATTTTATTTGACAAATCTTTTCTTTTTTGAGGTTTACAACATTTTATGATAAACCGATATTTATTAACCCAGCCTGGCATTGGACTATAAGTCACCAGTATATGATGATAAGTCATCCAGTATTTATTGTCCCGGCTTGGCTTTCAATTATCAGTTGTCAATGCGTGCTCAGTTATAATCCGGTGTTTATTATAACCCGGCACGGCTTCATTCTAAGCCGGCAAAACATGAGGGGAGTTATCATACTCAAGATTTGGGTTATTACCCTTACTACAATATGTTGGTAAACCAATGATGTGATTCATTATCACACGTATGATGTATTTCATATTGAATTATTCTTAAAAGTACAGCCTTGGTTATAAACCATGGTTTCATGTTGGGCATTATGACCCGTCCGGCGGTAAACCGCCAGGACACTTTAAAACTGTTGTACGCAGCAACAGGATTGAATAAAGCTGCTAAGGATCATAAGAAGACATAGCATAATCATGATGGGTTAACAGTATTATGCAAAGTAAATATGCACGATGGCATAGCAGATCAAGTGTTTAAACTAGCCTATTACAAGGCGCTTTGATGCCCAAAAGGATAATTGTTTCTCACACGGATTGAATATCCAGAAGCTAAACCGGCTTCCGGATCATGATTCTTCACCGGGCTGACTTGAAGGATGTGGATCATTCTGCGTCGGTTCATCCTCCTCCTGTCCACCCAGTGCCTGGAAGTCAATGGTTGCCCAGTCAATCCCAGTCAACGCTCGAAAGACAGCTTCATCACTTATAAGGGTGGATGGTTAAACATCAGGGGCGTAGGTATGCTTACAGATTGGCGGGATAAGATCTTGCACATCATAAGACAGTGCATTAAGCCATTTGTTGTTGGCATCATAAATCGACTAGTAAAATGACAAATCAGTGTCTTCAGCCAGTTTGCTTGCCAATGGACGCATTTCCCTCGTTAGGGCCCTGAGGTCGTCATTATCAAAATCTGACCCGTCTTCTTTTTGGCCTGGATAGCCGTTTCCAATATCTTCCGGATCAAGGTTAGATATCCATGCCTTGGCCCGCGTCAATGCAGTAAGAGCACCGGCCCTAGAAGCTGATTTTTTCAATTCCTCAAGATGGGAAGGCATCATAGATAATTTTTCCAACGTTTCCTTGATAAAGTTGGGGGCGGTTGATTATGAGAAGCTGTGCAGATGACCCGTTGAGCGCCGGCACATAATTGCTCTATCAGTGTATAGGCAGCCTTCAGTTTCTTGCGCATATCCGAGCCAAGATGTGTAACGCGGCTACCTGCAATGGTCATAATACTAGTAAACCGGCAGCATCATGGAGGTTGTTTATTTAAAGCTTATGAAGAGGATATTTACCGAAGACAGCAGTGGTCATATCATTGATTTGCTACTTCAAATCGGTCAGTTCTTCTACTACTGGATTAAGGGCTGCCTCAGCATCCTCCGCCTGTTTTACCAGAGTTTCTTTTTCAGCATCCCATCCTACCCGTTCACTTTTAAAGTTTTCCTTCAATTGCTCCATGGCTGTTAAGGCGCTGGTCAGCTCATCTTTTGCCTTGGAAGTTTCTGCTTGCTGGGACTTGATATTTTCTTGAAAGTTGGCGATTTGAGATTCTTTTTTGCTTAGATCAGCCTGGAAGAGACATTTAATGAGTTGGTAGTGCATGTTTGAAGTCCCAAGCACATAACAAGTTATACACTTGGCACTTGGGGGCTAATGCCTATCGCTTCTTATCAACAATATGGTGAAGTCCCAAGGCTCAATACAAGTATTAATCTTGGCACTTGGGAGCTAATGCCTATCGCATATTACCAACAATATAGTAAAGTCCCAAGGCTCAATACAAGTATTAATCTTGTCACTTGGGGGCTAATGCCTATTTGCTCAAAAACAAAGTTGAGGATTTTTTCCTGGTAAACCGGTTTCAAAAGGTAGTCAACAAGAAGTATGAGCCTTACAACATGAAGTCCCGGTTCATCTTGAAGACATAAACCGGCCCATGGGGGCTACACAGTTGAAGTTGAATTCTTATTCTATAAAATCCCGGTTCATCTTGAAGAGATAAACCGGCCCTTGGGGGCTACTGGAGTTGATATTATCAATAAATTAGAAGGAAGGAATATTTATGAAAAGTTCAAACAGGATTTACCTCATAGCGCTCCTCAATCAGGCCTACTAAACCGTCTTCATAGTCGCGGCTTGTGTACAGACGGTTTAAGAATCCAGAATGCAGGTCTTGGGCGTTGAGGTGGGCGTAGCTTCATAAATCTGTTTTCCACTTACCCTTGTCCAGAGCAGGAATTTCTTCTTTGGCACTATGCTTTAACAAAGCGATAGGATTGCCAAGGGAGGCGTAACCCATACCAGTACTAACAACATCATCATCAGCACCTTTAGCCGGGCTTGGCGGGTCATCGGCATGAGCCATGGGATCAACATCCATGTGTTTAGCTTCAGTTGCTTGATCCGTCAATGGAGGGTCATCTGGAATATTGTCAACATCTGGGTATGACGGTTCAGGAGTCTTTTCCGATTCATCCCGAATGGGGTCTTCAGCCGGTTGGTTAACTTTGGCTTTGTTTCTGGCTCTGGCTTTGGCCCTGGAAAATAATAAGTATGCATCAGAACAGTGCAACGGTTAAAAAATATAAAGGTATGACGGATTAGTAAAATATGCTTACCCAGGAACCATTTTACGGGGTGGAAGCTTCGTCGAGGTTGATTCGCCAGAAGATGGATGGGAGATTCCCTGGTAATTCGAGTCAGACGGATTAAGAGGATATCAGAAATAACCTGCCCTAGGACAAGGTGTATCAGAAGTACAAGAGACCTATTGACGACATTTACGAATCGGAGTGTTCGGTAAACCAGAGGAAGTAACCACTTGGCCGCTATGCCAGGTTGTGCGGCGAGCTTCATGCTGCTATGTCCTCAAAAGAAAGTGTGGATACGAATAAGCTAGAGGGTGTGAAAATTTTACTTTCCGGACTGCTTGACGGATTTTCGGTGTTGGTGGAGGATTTGAGTCGGAAGAAAGAATAATTACCTCTACATCACCAACATGGCTAGCCTCCGCATCATCCTCGTAATGATCATTGTCAATAAGGTGTATGAAAAAAGAACCAAGAGAATCAAGTTCTACCTCTGACTCCGGATCATCAAGATCTTCATCATTGTTCAGGCCAGGGGATTCGGCAGTTTTCTTCCTGGCAGGTTTCTTTGTAACTTTGGTCTTAATGCAAGGCATTCTCACCGGTTTATCCTGTGGTTTCGCCGGTTTATCCTATGGTTTTGCCAGTTTATCCTATGGCTTCCTCTTCCAGAACGGATCATCACCCTGAAAAGGTGGACAACAAGTTATAAGGACATATTTACAAGAGGTCGAATTAAGAGAAGAATGATGCAATTCTTACAGCTGGCAGATTATTGGAGACACAAAAGGGACTAAGCCCTGTCTTGCTGCACTCAGATACCGGTTCATCCAACATCTTCTTGACAGATTCAGTAATCTCATCGTTAGTTAGCCGAATATCAATGTGCCGCTGAGGGTCTTTGACATCCCCTTGTACTCAGACATTAAACCGAGGTGAAGGCTTAAGGGCAAGATGCTCCAAGAGACCCAACAACGGACAAAGTCGATGCCAGTTAAACCATTTTCCATAAAGGCTCTGAGCTTTGCCAGTTGAGGTGCATATTTAGTTCGTTCCTTTGCAGTGAGTCATTGAGGGAACGGATGTGTGTTGGTAAGCTGGTGAGCACGATAACCCGACAGAGGATTTTTGTCAGCTGGAGTTGTGTTTTGGCAATAAAACCAAGTTTGATTCTAGTCTTTTGGGTGGCTATGATGCTTGGCGTGAGAAAAGCTGACATCCTTCCTTTTTTGAATTGAAACTCCGCCAAGTTCAGTATTGGGCCTGAGGGACTCCTGGACTAGGGGGTGTCCGGATAGCCGAACTATCATCATCGGCCGGACTCCAAGACTATGAAGATACAAGATTGAAGACTTCGTCCCGTGTCCGAATGGGACTTTCCTTGGCGTGGAAGGCAAGCTTGGCGATACGGATATGTAGATCTCCTACCATTGTAACCGACTCCGTGTAACCCTAGCCCTCTCCGGTGTCTATATAAACCGGATGGCTTTAGTCCGTAGGACAAACAACAATCATACCATAGGCTAGCTTCTAGGGTTTAGCCTCCTTGATCTCGTGGTAGATCTACTCTTGTAACACACATCATCAATATTAATCAAGCAGGACGTAGGGTTTTACCTCCATCAAGAAGGCCCGAACCTGGGTAAAACATCATGTCCCTTGTCTCATGTTACCATCCGCCTTGACGCACAGTTCGGGAGCCCCTACCCGAGATCTGCCGGTTTTGACATCGACATTGGTGCTTTCATTGAGAGTTCCTCTGTGTCGTCACCGATAGGCTCGATGGCTTCTTCGATCATCATCAATGACGCAGTCCAGGGTGAGACCTTTCTCCCCGGACAGACCTTCGTATTCGGCTGCTTTGCACTGCGGGCCAATTCGCTTGGCCATCTGGAGCAGATCGAAAGCTACGCCCCTGGCCGTCAGGTCAGAATTGGAAGTTTGAACTTCACGGCTGACATCCGTGGGGACTTGATCTTCTATGGATTCGAGGCACAGCCAAGCGCGCCGCACTGTCATGACAGGCATGATTTAGCTCTGCAGCCGGACAGTACCCTGGAGGCCGCACTCGAGCCCGCTCTGATCTTCAATTCGGAGCCGGCTGCGCAGATCGAAGACGGATGGCTAGACACCGCCTCGGGGGCTGCAACCTCTACGGCGATAGAGCCGAACACTGACCTTGTCCCTCATGAAGCTCGTGACTCCGAGGTGCCGGACTCCTCGCCGGACTCCGAACCTCCAACGCCCCCTCCGATCGAATCCGGTCGGGCGCCGATCATGGAGTTCACCGCTGCGGACATCTTTCAACACTCACCTTTCGGCGACATCTTGAGTTTGCTAAAGTATCTCTCGTTATCAGGAGAGCCCTGGCCGGACTGCAGTCAGGACGGTTGGGATGCGGACAACGAAGAAATTCAAAGCCCACCCACCACCCACTTAGTAGCCACTGTCGACGATCTAACCGACATGCTAGTCTACGACTCCGAAGACATCGACGGTATGGACGACGATGCCGGAAACGACCAAGAACCAGTGCCTACGGGGCACTGGAAAGCCACCTCATCATATGACATATACATGGTGGATATCCCAAAGGAAGGGACTGGCGAAGGAACAGCGGAGGATGACCCCTCAAAGAAACAGCCCAAGCGCCGGCGTCAGCGGCGCCGCTCTAAATCCCGCCACAGCAAGAATGAAGATTCCGGCACCGGAGATAATAGAACCCCAGACAGTGTCAAAGACAACCCACTCCAGCAAGATTCAGCACAGGAGGACGGAGACGCCAGCCCTCATGAGAGAGCGGCAGAAGAATAGGTAGAGGATTATATGCCTCCCTCCGGAGACGAGGCAAGCCTCGACGACGACGAATTCGTCGTGCCTGAGGATCCCGTCAAACAAGAGCATTTTAAACGCAGGCTTATGGCCACGGCGAACAGCCTCAAGAAAAAGCAGCAACAGCTTAGAGCAGATCAAGATCTGCTAGCCGACAGATGGACTGAAGTCCTCGCGGCCGAAGAGCATGAGCTCGAACGCCCCTCCAAAAGCTACCCCAAACGCAAGCTGCTCCCCCAGTTAGAGGAGGAGGCATATGAACCTGCATCACCAGCAGACAATACGGCTGACCGACCACCCCGTGGTCGCGACAGAGAGGCCTCTAGGCCCTTCACTAGAACCGTACCCCGGCATCGCTCGAAAAGCACAAGGCCACAGGGGAACGCTCCAGACTTGCGAGATATATTGGAGGATAAGGCAAGACAATCAAGATCGATCTATGGATCGCGTGGGCGCCCCATGATACGCGACGACAACCGTCGCGCCGGACACAGTAAGTCCGGCCGGGCCGAACAAAATAGACAATGCTCTTTTGAGCTCCGTCGTGATATCGCCCAGTACAGAGGCGCCGCACACCCACTATGCTTCACAGATGAAGTAATGGATCATCAAATCCCCAAAGGGTTTAAACCCGTGAATATTGAATCTTACGATGGCACAACAGAACCCGCGGTTTGGATCGAAGACTATCTCCTCCACATCCACATGGCCCGCGGTGACGATCTTCACGCCATCAAATATCTCCCGCTCAAACTTAAAGGACCAGCCCGACATTGGCTTAACAGCCTGCCAGCAGAGTCAATCGGGAGTTGGGAAGACCTGGAAGCCGCTTTCCTCGGTAACTTCCAAGGCACCTATGTGCGACCACCAGACGCTGACCTAAGCCACATAATTCAGCAGCCAGACGAATCGGCCAGACAATTCTGGACATGGTTCTTAACCAAGAAAAACCAAATCGTCGACTGTCCGGATGTGGAGGCCCTCGCGGCCTTCAAACATAACATCCGCGATGAGTGGCTTGCCCGGCACCTAGGACAGGAAAAGCAGAAATCCATGGAAGCCCTCACATCACTCATGACCCGCTTCTGCGCGGGTGAGGACAACTGGCTAGCACGCAGCAACAACCTCAGCAAAAATTCTGGCAGTCCGGATATCAAGGACCGTAATGGCAGGTCGCGTCGCAACAAAAACAAACGCCGCATTAACAGCGATAATAGTGAAGATACGGCAGTCAATGCCGGATTCAGAGGCTCTAAACCGAGTCAGCGGAAAAAACCATTCAAAAGAACTACTCCGGGTCCGTCCAATTTGGACCGAATACTCAACCGCTCGTCCTGGATACATGGCACCCCCGAAAAGCCAGCCAACCACACCAACAGGGACTGTTGGGTATTCAAGCAGGCAGGCAAGTTAATTGCCGAAAACAATGACAAGGGGCTGCATAGCGATGACGAGGAAGAGACCCGACCACCGAACAATAGAGGACAGAAGGGTTTCCCATCACAGGTGCGGACGGTGAACATGATATACGCAACGCAGATGCCCAAAAGGGAGCGGAAGCGTGCGCTCAGGGATGTATATGCGATGGAGCCAGTTGCCCCGAAGTTCAATCCATGGTCCTCCTTCCCGATCACTTTTTACCGAAGGGACCACCCCACAAGCATCCGCCACGGCGGATTCGCCGCATTGGTTTTAGACCCAATCGTCGATGGATTTCACCTCACCAGAGTCCTGATGGACGGCGGCAGCAGCCTGAACCTGCTTTATCAGGATACAGTGCGCAAAATGGGCATAGACCCCTCAAGTATTAAACCAACCAAGACGACCTTTAAAGGCGTCATACCAGGTGTAGAAGCCAATTGTACAGGCTCAGTTACACTGGAAGTGGTCTTCGGATCCCCGGATAACTTCCGAAGCGAGGAGTTAATCTTTGACATAGTTCCGTTCCGCAGCGGCTATCATGCTCTACTCGGACGTACCGCATTCGCAAAGTTCAACGCGGTGCCGCACTACGCATACCTCAAGCTCAAGATGCCAGGCCCTCGAGGAGTCATCACGGTCAACGGAAACACTGAACGCTCTCTCCGAATGGAGGAACATACAGCGGCTCTCGCGGCAGAAGTACAATGCAGTCTCTTAAGGCAATTCTCGAGTTCGGCCGTTAAGCGGCCAGACACGGCTAAACACACCCGGAGTAACCTACAACAAGACCACCTGGCACGTTCCGAGCACGCGTAGCAGTGCGGCCCCAACCCCAGCCCCTGCAAAATTTCAAGACAGGTCCTTCGCGTACACCATTACGCTTTGGATATACCATGGGCATGGGGAGAGGGGCACGACCACGATAGGCCCAGAATGCGGCTCAACCACACCAGAGGCTCTCAAGTGTGTCGTTCTTTTTTTCTTTTTATTTTATTTTATTTTTACCCACAGGACTCCGTTCGTCAGAGGCCCTGTCCGGCAGCAGACCTGCCGAACTCACGATGCAACATCCAGGGAAGGAGAAAGGCTACATTCCGCAGCCTACCCCCTGGAGGGGGACATGTTTAATAGTCCCATCCCTTGCTTATCGCACCATTTGTATCATTCTGCATTCACAGCAGTCTTTTCTTGAATAAGTAATGCAGCACCTTTTTGCTTCCAATTGCATTTCTTTCTTATACATATGTTCATTTATGACATGTTGCATCCATACATTTTGGTACGGCTAAATACACCAGGGGCTTATGTTTCCCGCATCATGGTGTGATAAGTCCGAACACTTTCACAAGTGCGGCACTCCGAACTTATAGCATTATATGCATCGGCTCCGAATCATGTCTTGGGTCAATAGTTAGGTTTGCCCGGCTCCCATGTTTTGGTACCTTATGTTCCGCTGTATCGGCTAAGGTAGCACTGGGAGAACCACTGCGATTGTGCCCCAGTTAAGCTGGGTGAGCGCCTCAGTGGAGAAAGCTAAAACTAACCGTCATGATGAGGTGAGAGTCGATCGCTGTTTGAGAGGTTTTTTGCGAGTCCCTAAAGACTTATGCCACTTAGAGCGAGGAGCCAGCTTTGTCCGGCCCAGGCGTGGATAGCGCCCCAAATTCGGCCTTCCGAAGACTAGGGGCTTCGCCGAAATTTAAAATTATAGAATTCTATGGCTAAGTGAGAGTGTTCAAGCCTTATAAGTCTGGTTGCCTTGTTCGTTGTGTTGAGCGCCTCCCTAGATGGACCCAATAATGGGAACAAGAGTACTCAAGTTTATCCCGAACACCCCAGCACTCGTGGCATGGGGGCTGAAGCCGACGACTTGCCATCTCTCAGATTTGATAAACAGCCGCACAGAAGGTAATATTTTAAATTAACAAGTGTTGCTTAGCACATATGAACTAAGTTTTCAGCGCACAGGATAACAAAATGCGAGTCTACTCAAATATTGCATCTTTGGAGCACTCAACCGCAATAACGCGGGCACCCTTCAGGACACTCTTATAATACATCTCGGGCATGCGATGCTCCTTGCCCTGCGGTGGCGGGTCCGTCACAAGCTTCTGGGCATCCATCTTGCCCCAGTGCACCTTTGCGCGGGCAAGGGCCCGACGGGCACCTTCAATACAGGCGGAGTGCTTGATGACTTCAACCCACAGGCACGCATCCACCAACCGCCGCACCAGGCCGAAGTAGCTCCCAGGCATGGCCTCCTTAGGCCACAGCCGAACTATGAGGCCCTTCATGGCTTGTTCGGCCACCTTGTGGAGCTCGACCAGCTGCTTCAGCTGGTCGCTAAGGGGCACCGGATGTCCGGCCTCAGCATACTGAGACCAGAAGACCTTCTCCGTCGAGTTCCCCTCCTCGGCCTGGTAGAATGCGGCAGCATCGGACACGCTGCGAGGAAGATCTGCGAACGCTCCTGGAGAGCTCCGAATTCGGGTAAGTAATAGGTAATTAACACTCACATCCTTACTTTGCATGAAAAATGCCTTACCTGCCACTATTTTCTTCAACGCCTCGATTTCTTGGAGGGCCTTGTAGGCTTCGGCCTTAGTGGCTTTGGCACTCTCAAGAGCCGATGCAAGCTCAGACTCTCGAGTCTTTGAGTCACGCTCCAGGCTCTCATGTTTTTCCACGAGATACTGGAGCTCTTGCTGTACCTCCGCCACCCGCGCCTCCTGCTTCTCTCGCTCGGTGCGCTCCGCGGCCGCATTACGTTCGGCCGCGGCCACCGCCTCCTTCAGGGTCGCCACCTCGTTAGTGGCCCCTGCAATACCCACGTTATCCTTGTCATTCTTCTTGCAACCAAAATCCTTTTCTGTAAGGTACAATTTTAATAAGGTGTTACTCACCTTCCTTGTCCTCGAGCTGCTTCTTGGCACGGCCGAGCTTGTTCTTGGACCGCTCGAGGCTTTGCTTCAAAGCATTGACCTCCGCAGTCAATGCGGCAGAGGTCAGCAGCGCAACCTGCAATCCCATATTGACATATTTTTTATGACTCCTGCATATATCTTTTTAGATCCTCAGTCCGGCTTTTCTTTCCGAACACCGAACCGAGCATCAGGGGCTACTGTCTATGCGGTACTATTTTACATATATCAAAATTCTTACCTCAAAGCCTGTTAGAAGGCTGCTGCAGGCTTCGGTCATCCCGCTCTTGGCGAGCTGAACCTTCTGAATCACCGCACTCGTAACAGTGCGGTGTTCCTCTTTGATGGAGGCGCCATTGAGCGCCTCCAGCAAGCTATCCGGCGCCTCCGGTTGGACGGAGGCTGCCGGCGTCACGGTCTTGCCCTTCTTACGAAGGGGCCGACCGCCGGACTTCGGAGCCACTATGGGCTCCGGGGCCGAGTCCGGTGCAAAGTCCGGCAGGTTGTTCTGTGACACCTCCGGGGCCTCCTCCTCCTCATGGGTCCCTTCCCGGGATCCCACCTCGGCATCGTCCGCATCACGGGGGGTGGAGGCGGTCGGAAGAGAATCCATATCCGACGCACCTAAGGACCCGCTCGATGAAGCGGGAAGATCATCCTTGGGTGGACTGCAGGGTTGTATGCGGCATTAGAAAGACATTACGTAGCAAAGAGAAAAACCATGAAGTTATTCGGGAGTCCGGATACTTACGATCTCGCCAGGGGCTTGGCCCTTGGAGGCCAGTCCTCGTCGTCATCGCTGGAGTTGGCAGAGTAGTCCGGGGAAAGAGTTTTTCCCTTCTTGGACCCTTCGGCCTCCCTCGTTGGGGAGGCCTTTCTTTTCTTCCCTCCCCCTGCTGGGGGAGAGGTTTTCTTCTTCTCCTCCTCGCCTTTGTGAGAGGAGTCGGCCTCGGAGTCATCATCCGATAACACCTGAAAACGGGAACTCTTCCGAGTCCCCGTGGCCTTCTTCTTGGCCTTCTTCTCCGGCACCACGTGGGGTGCCGGAGCCAGCAGCCCCGTTAAGCGGCGTCCGCTGGGTCCTCTGGCAATGGGGCCGGACAGGTAGTCTGCTCGGCCTTCGCCAGCCAGTCCTGTCAAAGGAGAGGGAGTTTAGATCCCGCATAGAGTCAAACTATGGAAAACAAGCATCCCGTAAAGGACAAAATCACTTACCTCGTCAGTCGGACGCTGCGAGCTGAATCCGCGATCTTCGGTAGAAGATGCGGGAGCCTCGGCGCCCTTCAACAGCACCTTCCAGACATCTTCGTACGTAGTGTCGAAGAGCCCGCTCAAAGTCTGGTGGTGCGCCAGATCGAACTCCCACATGTTGAAGCCCCGTCGTTGGCACGGGAGAATCCGGCGGATGAGCATGACCTAGACTACGTTGACAAGGTTGAGCTTCTTGTCCACTAGCTTTTGGACGCAGCCTTGGAGTCCGGTCAGCTCCTCCGAATCACCTCATGTCCGGCCGCTCTCTTTCTAGGAGGTGAGCCGTGTGGGGATGCCAGATCTGAATTCGGGGGCCGCTGCCCATTCAGGATCACGCGGCTCGGTGTGTAGAACCACCCCGATTGCCACCCCTTGATGGTTTCCACGAAAGTGCCTTCAAGCCAAGTAACGTTGGACATCCTGCCCACCATGGCGCCTCCGCACTCCGCTTGGCTTCCCTTCACAACCTTCGGCTTGGCACTGAAGGTCTTGAGCCACAAGCCGAAGTGGGGCTGGATGCAGAGGAAGGCCTCGCACACGACGATAAACGCCGAGATGTTGAGGATGAAATTCGGGGCCAGATCATGGAATTCCAGGCCGTAGTAGAACATGAGCCCCCAGACAAAGGGATGGAGTGGGAAGCCCAGTCTGCGGAGGAAATGGGGAAGAAATACTACCCTCTCATGGGGCCTGGGGGTGGGGATGAGCTCTCCCTCGTTGGGGAGCCGATGTGCGATGTTGCTGGACAAATATCCGGCACTGCGCAGCTTCTGGATGTGCCCCTCCATGACGTAGGAGGCCATCCACTTGCCTCCCGCTCCGGACATAGTTGGAGGAGGTTGAGGTGAGATGTGCGGACTTGGGCGCTGGAGCTCGAGTTCACGGAGATGGATAAGACAAGGAGGACGAAGGTGCAGGTAAAAGGGTTGGATCTTTATCCCCTTATATGGGCGTACAAAAACATGTGTCCCCACCGGCCTGATAAAACTCGCTTATCTCCCAAGCGCCGCAATCAATGGCGCGGTTGGGTTACCCACGTCCGTATTGATGGGAATCCCGAAATAAGGGGAACACGATCTCTGCTTCGACAAGACGTGCCAAGGAAACCGCTTCGCTAAACACGCTGAGGTGGTATAATAAAAACGATTCAAGTAAAGGCTTGGTAGTGGTGTGACGTCACGCCACCAAATACGTCAGCAGATTGAACTTGTGTAAATATTATTCTCTCTACGGTGGTGCATGGAATTTATTTTGCAGAGCCGGACACTATACAGGTGTTCACAATCTTCCATAAATTATTCGGAGGAGGAACCCGCCTTGCAATGCCGAAGACAATATGCGCGCCGGACTCGTCGTCATTGAAGCCTGGTTCAGGGGCTACTGAGGGAGTCCTGGACTAGGGGGTGTCCGGATAGCCGAACTATCATCATCGGCCGGACTCCAAGACTATGAATATACAAGATTGAAGACTTCGTCCCGTGTCCGGATGGGACTTTCTTTGGCGTGGAAGGCAAGCTTGGCGATACGGATATGTAGACCTCCTGCCATTGTAACCGACTCTGTGTAACCCTAGCCCTCTCCGGTGTCTATATAAACCGGATGGCATTAGTCCGTAGGACAAACAACAATCATACCATAGGCTAGCTTCTAGGGTTTAGCCTCCTTGATCTCGTGGTAGATCTACTCTTGTAACACACATCATCAATATTAATCAAGCAGGACGTAGGGTTTTACCTCCATCAAGAGGGCCCGAACCTGGGTAAAACATCGTGTCCCTTGTCTCCTGTTACCATCCGCCTAGACGCACAGTTCGGGACCCCCTACCCGAGATCTGCCGGTTTTGACACCAACAGGGCCCATCCACAAATTCAGTACGGCGGTTTAAGTAAAAGAAGTCTCTGAATAACTCAACGGTAGGTTCTTCTTGCAGATAAACCTCACAAAACACTTGAAAGTTGAAAATATTGGACACAGAGTTCGGCCCAATATCTTGAGGGCGGATCTGGAAGCTAGCAAACACGTCACAGAAGAATTTTGATCCGGGAGGGCTAAACCCTCGACTCAGATGATCAGCAAACACAATCACTTCTCCATCCTTAGGCTCAGGAGGATTTTCTGGACCGGGGACCCTCCAGTGAATGATTTCTTTACTCGCTAAAGCACCAGTTGCAACACACCCGTTAATCTTCTCTTCCGTAACCAGGGAAGGAACCCAGTTGCAAGCATAAAATTGTTTGGCCATTTCAATGAAAAGCTGGAAAAAGATCAATGCCGGTTTAAGATTTTTGACTAACAAGCATAAAGCGTCGCAACGTTATATGGAGAAGACGTTGAGGCATATATACATATCAAACCGGATTCTGACATTGGCAGGGTTATAGAGATGACAAATCGGTGGTTTAAGAGATGGCTAATGCTACCTGGCAGGTTATAATTTTCTTAAAGTTAAACCGCCTACAGTGGTATGGAAGGTACATGTCTGAAAATAATTAAGTGTTGAAAAATAGGATTCACAAATTGACATTAAAATCTGGATCTACCATGTGTCAGAAAATGGAAAAATATTCGAGGTTAAAAATTCTGGTACTGGAACAGTTGAAGGATATAGATGAGATCTTCTACTTAATGAGATGCATTAATGGAAAGAAGGACTACGGATATTGTTCTATGGGATAAAAATCAAGGTTTGAATCAGGAGCTATTATGCAGCATTGAACACCGACGAAAACTGAAGAACACCGTTGAACACTGAAACCCTAGTAATAGATCTGGGGTGGAAATAGAGAATGCTTACTGAGGCTGAGGGAGCAGTGGAGAGGCGCCGTGTTTTTCTGGTGCGTTCAAGATGATGCAGCGGCCGAAGGTGAGGTTGAAGACGAGGATCGACGGCAGCAACTGAGCTCGAAACGCTGGGGAGGCGCGAGGAAGACGACGAGGCGAAGAGGCACGAAGGGGAAAAGTAAAAATGACCCTCGGTGTTATTTATAAGGCGAAGAGATAAGCGACAAGCACAAAAATCGAGGAGCCCAAAAAATGGATAAGTGATAGAGCTGTTGCCTCGATTTTTGGAAGCTCGTCAATAAAGGGGAGGTATGTATGGTTTTTTAATAAACAGGTGACGTCATGGCGGTTTACTATAATATCATAAGATGACGTCATGGTGGATTACAAGGCTTATGCTAAGTGCTGAAGAAGGATTTTTCCTAAGTGTTGAAGATTGACATGAACAGGTTCAAATCAATCTGGGGCCTAATGTTGGGGATATAACTGGTGGGTATAAACTGCCCAGGAGGGGCCGGTTTATCCACAGAGAGACTACCAATATTGAAGCCCATGATGTTATAGAAGATGGCGACTTATGAAGGAAACATAATAAGGGAGCCCAAAAGCCCAGAGGTGGGTTAGGGCCCATAGACATAAACTGCCATAGGCGTGTAACTTGTAATGTAAGGCAGGAAAGAGTAGATACCGAGCTGGACACGTTTATGAACCGGCCTCGAGATTCTGTAGACCGACGGGCGTCAACCTGTGTATATAAAGGGACAACCCGGTGGCGGTTTAGGGACAAGAAACAACAACTCGATTACTAGGCAAAGTGGATTCGCTCCCTGGTTATCGAGACCCCATCAATTCCACCACAACTGGATCGTAGGCTTTTACCTTCACCGCAAGGGGCCGAACCAGTATAAACTCCCCATGTCCTTTGTCCGGTTTAACCCCCTTAAGTTAATCTCGTTGCGATGGCTCCACGACTAAGTCCTCACACTAGGACATCTGACGTGATAATTCCACGACAATCTGTATGTCATGTTTGACTACTATGATGTATCTATCGCACTGCTTTCTTTGTGCATGTCATTTCATGAATGATTCTTTGTCTCTACAATTTCTCAATGTTGAACTACCCCCTGTTACATTTTAGCAGGATGGTTAGACCCGCTGGTCGTGGCCGTGGTGCCAACGATCCACCACCGCCCGAATTCATAGCCGGAAAGATACAACAGTTTGAGCTGAATCGCCAGTTCATGGAAGGAGTCATGGCTCAGTTTCTGCGCCCCAATATTAATCAGCAGCCAGCCCCAGTAACTCTGCAAGATTTCATGTGCCTCAACCCTACCATCTATGACAGCTCAACTCAACCCCTTGATGCTGATGACTAGCTCCGCGACATCACTTATGAGATGGAGTCTGCTCACGTTGCCCCTACCAACTATGTCACTTTTGCATCCTTCTTCCTCAAGGGTCCTGCTTCTCAGTGGTGGGACAGCCACAGGCATTCTCTACCTGCTAGAACAACCATCACTTGGCCAAAATTCCAAGCTGCCTTTCATACCCGCTTCATTCCTCAGGGAATCATGGACCGGAAGAAGCATGAGTTCCGCAACCTCACCCAGGGAAACAAGTTTGTGGATACTTATCAGCGGGAGTTTCTTAAATTGTCCCGCTATGCTAAAGAAGACATTGCTACTGATGCACGTAGACGGGAAAAGTTTCATGACAGACTTCACCCTGATATCAAGCTCGTGCTCCCGGTGCATGACTTTGCTGACTTCACCACCTTGGTGAACAAGGCTATTCAGGTTGAGAATGGTCTTTAGGAACACCAGGGATCACTCAGGTGCAACCGTGACGCCGGCTCATCTTCGGGCCCATCATCGTAGAAGGGTCAGATATGGATTCCCCACAGCATGTACCGCCCAACTGCTCCTGTCCCAACAGACTCCTATGTTGCACCTCGTCTGCCTCCTCCACTGCCGAGGCGGCCTCTTTGAACTGTACCACCTCGAGCTCCTTATCCCAATCCCAATGATGGTCTATGCTTCAAGTGTGGCCTTCCAGGTCACCATTTCAGGAACTGCCCATAGAATTGGTACCAGCCTGCTCTACCTTCTAATGCTCATGGTAACAACCAGCCCCGCAACAACAATGCCATATGGTCGTGGTCATGCTAATCACGTTGATCTAAATGAAGCTCAAGACCAGCTTGTTACTATGACGGGTACTCTTCTGGTTTATTCAGTACCAGCATCTATTTTATTCCATTCAAGAGTTGCATTCATTCATGTCAGAAGATTTTGCATTCATGCATTGCATTAAATACAAAGAGATGAGCACTTCACTAGTGGTACGCACCCCTGCGGGTGATGTTTGCTTGAACTACGTCGGTATTTCCCCAAAGAGGAACGGATGATGCAGCACAGCAACGGTAGGTATTTCCGTTGATGATGAGACCAAGGTTATCGAACCAGCAGGAGAACCACGCAACACCACGTAAACAGCTCCAGCACACAAAGAACAAATACTTTCAACCCGACGTAAGAGAGGGGTTGTCAATCCCTCACGGGTAAAAAGATAGATAAAATTGTAGTAGATTGGATAAATAGATCTCATGGGAACGCGAGATGAAATAAATTACTAAAAATTGCAGCAAGGTATTTTTGTATTTTTGGACTAATACATCTGAAAATAAAAGCAAATAAAAATAGGTCTCGAAGGAAATATGATAAGAAGAAACCCGGGGGCCCGTAGATTTCACTAGTGGCTTCTCTCGAGAAAAATATCATACAGTGGGTAAACAAATTATTGTTGGGCAATTGATAACAATCATGACGATATCCAGGCAATGATCATTATATAGGCATCACATCCAAGATTAGTAGACCGACTCCTACCTGCATCTACTACTATTACTCCACACATCGACCACTATCCAGCATGCATCTAGTGTATTAATTTCATGGTAAAACAGAGTAATGCAATAAGAATGATGACATGATCTCGACAAGATCTATTTATGTAGAAATAGATCCCATCTTGTTATCCTTAATAGCAATGATACATACGTGTTGGTTCCCCTTCTGTCACTGGGATCAAGCACCGTAAGATCGAACCCATCACAAAGCACCTCTTCCAATGGCAAGAAAAATCAATCTAGTTGGCCTAACTAAACCAAAGATTCGAAGAAGAAATACGATGCTATAAGTAAACAGGCATATAAGAGATCAAAAGACTCAAATAACTTTTGTGGATAAAAACATAGATCTAATCATAATCTCAAACTTCATCGGATCCCAACAAACACACCGCAAAAAGAGTTACATCAAATAGATCTCCAAGAGACCATTGTATTGAGAATCAAGAGAGAGAGAGAGAGAGGAAGCCATCTTGCTACTAACTACGGACCCGAAGGTCTACAATGAACTAGTCATGCATCATTGGAGAGGCACCAATGAGGATGATGAACCCCTCCGTGATGGTGTTTAGATTGGATCTGGTGGTTCTGGAACTTGCGGTGACTGGCATTAATTTTCGTCGACTCCCCTAGGGTTTCTGGAATATTGGGGTATTTATAGAGCAATGAGGCGGTGCGGGAGGTCACTGAGGTGGGCACAACCCACCTGGGCGCGCCTGGGCCCCCAGGGGTGCCCAGGTGTCTTGTCCTCACCTCGAGTCCCCTCTTCGATACTTCTTTGGCCCAATGGATGTCTTCTGGTCCAAAAAAATCCACAAAAAGTTTCGCTACGTTTGGACTCCGGTTGATATTGATTTCCTGCGATGTAAAAAACAAGCAGAACATAGCTGGCACTTGGCACTATGTCAATAGGTTAGTCCCAAAAAATGATATAAAGTTGCTAAAAATGATTGTAAAACATCCAAGAATGATAATGTAACAGCATGGAACAATCAAAAATTATAGATACGTTGGAGACGTATCAGCATCCCCAAGCTTAATTCCTGCTCGTCCTCGAGTAGATAAATGATAAAAACATAATTTTTGATGTGAAATGTTGCCTAACATGTTCATCACATATTCTTTTCTTTGTAGCACGGATATTTGGGCTTTTATATGGTTCAAAGCAATAGTCTAGTTTTGACATGAAGACTTTAATACTCGGGCATGTCAACAAGCAACCATGACTTTCAGAATATCAACACTAAAGCAAGTTATCCCTAGCATGCTCAATTATTGATCCATTCATGAAACACACTCGCATATTAGCTACACCCAATGCTAAAGTACAATCATAGTGCCTCTTAGTTGGTGCTTTATAAGAGAAGATGGAGACTCAAGGAAAATAAAAATTGCATAAAGTAAAAGACAGGCCGTTCATAGAGGGATGTCGGGATTTGTAGAGGTGCCAGAGCTCAAAGCGAACAAAGTAGAGATAAATCATTTTGGGTGGCATGCTTTTCTTGTCAATGATCGAGTAGTTCCCAATACTTTCCATGCTAGATATATCATAGGCGGTTCCCAAACAGAAAATGCAATATCCACGGGTGCCCTCCATACCAACACTTTAAACGAATTATTCATTTTTCCACCATACTTTCACTTTCCATGGCTAACCGTATATGCCCTCCATACCAACACTTTAAAGGAATTTATTATTTCACAATATAAAGTAAATTCATTTTTCATTTCGAGAATGGGCATCCCTAATTTCTTTCTCGTACTCTCATGCAACGACAAGTAAATAAACACTCATCTTGAGAATAACATATCTAGCATGGAAATATATCAGCCACCCCCTACCGTTTCATGAGCGGTACGAGCACACAAAGGAGAAATTCATTTTGAAAATTAGAGATGGTAATACAAATTTGCTTAGAACGGCACGGAAATACCGCATATAGGTAGGTATAGTGGAATCATATGGCAAAAACTGGTTTGAAGGACTTTCGATGCACAAGTAGTGATCATACTTAGAGCAAATGGAGGCTAGCAAAAGATTGGGAGCATCCAACCAAGAAACTAAAAATCTCATAAGCGAGCATTAAGCATAATTAACACCAAATAATTCACAACAAGTATGATGTAATTTCATTGCATAACTATTGACTTTCGTGCTTGCATGGGGAATCACAAACATTAACACCAATATTCTTACTAAAGCATAATTACTCATCAACATGACTCACATATCACTATCATCATAACTCCAACATGACTCACATATCACTATCATCATAACTCAAAACTATTACAAAGAATCAAGTTTAATTTGTCCAATGATCTTAATGAAAGTTTTTATTATATGATCCCTCTTGAATATATATCACTTTGGGACTAATTTCATATGTTTCTTTTGATAGCTCAAACAAATTTAAGTGAAGATCATGAGCATAAAAAATTTCTTCTCTCAAAATAATTTAAGTGAAGCAAGAGAAAATTTCTTAAATAATTTACTAACTCTGTAATAAATCTAAGTGAAGCATGAGAGCATGTCTTCAAAAATAGCAAAGTACACCATGCTCAAAAAGATATAAGTGAAGCACTTTAGCAATTCCATAGCTCATAAAGACTTAAGTGAAGCATAGAGAGCAATTCTAACAAGTCATTGCATAATTTTGGCTCCCTCAACTAGGTGTGTCCAGCAAGGATAGATGACTTAAAACACAAAGCCAAACATGCAAAGACTCATATCATTCAAGACGCTCCAAGCAAAACTCAGAATATGTGATGAATAAAAATATAGCTCCAAGTAAAATACCGATGGTTGTTAGAAGAAACAGGGGATGCCTCTTGGGGGCATCCCCAAGCTTAGTTGCTTGGTACTTCTTGAATATTATATTGGGGTTCCTCGGGCATCCCCAAGCTTAGCCTTTTGCTAATCCTTATTCCTTCATCCATCGCAATCTCACCCAAAACTTGAAAACTTCAATCACACAAAACTCAACAAAACCTTCGTGAGATCTGTTAGTATAAGAAAGCAAATCACTACTTTAAGTACTGTTGCAAACCCATTAATATTTTGTTACTACATTACATCTACTGTATTTTAACTTTTCCATGACAAAAACTCTTCAAATAAAACCATAGAATCATCAAAACAGGCACATAACACAACGAAAACAGAATCTAACAAAAACAGAACAGTCTATAGTAATCAGGGAACTTCGTATACTTCTATAACTCCAAAACTTCTGAAAAATTAGGACCATGTGGGAAATTTGTATATTAATATTTTGCAAAAAAAATTAAATCAAAAAAATCTCTTCTGTTAAAAATGGGATTTTTTTCTAGGCGCAAAAGTTTTTTTTAGCAAGATCAAATCAACTATCACCCAAATCATCCCAAAGGCTTTGCTTGGCACAAACACTAATTTAAACCAAAAAAAACACATCTAAACAGAGGCATAATTGGGTATTTTATTGAAAACAACAAGAAAATCAAAAGGCAAAAAGATACAAGTTGGGTTGCCTCCAAACGAGAGCTATCGTTTTATGCCCCTAGCTAGGCATAATGCGAAGGATCTAAGTATTGTTATCTTTGTTTCTAGATCCATATGATGCCCTCATGATTGATTCATATGGTGGCTTAATTTTAGTTATAGGGAAGTATACCATACCCTTTCTTAGTGGTAATTGAAATTTAATATTGCCTTCTTTCATATCGATCATGGCACCAATAGTACGTAAAAACGGTCTACCAAGAATAATTGGACAAGACAGATTGCAATCAATATCAAGAACAATAAATCTATGGGCACATAATTCCTATTTGAAATAATAAGAACATCATTAGTTATTTACATAGGTTTTTTAATAGTAGAATCCGCCAAGTGCAAATTTAGAGAACACTCTTCAATATCAGTAACACCAAGCACATCACATAAAGATTTCAAAATTGTAGAAACACTAGCACCCAAGTCACATAAAGCAAAACACTCATAATTTTTAATCTTGACTTTGATAGTAGGTTCCCATTCATCATGTAATTTTCTAGGAATTGAAACTTCTAATTCCAACTTTTGTTCTAAAGCTTTCATCATAGCATCTACAATATGTTTAGTTGCTTTATTTTGTTCATAAGACTGGGGTGAATTTATCATGGATTGCAACAAATAAATACAATCAATAAAGAGAAACTATCATAATTAAAGTCTTTGTAATCCAAAAGAGTGGGCACATCACTAGTTAAAGTCTTGACCTCTTCAAACCCACTTTTATCAATTTTCTCAACAAGATTTTCACCCTCCGAATTATCGGGACGCCTTCTAGCTAAAGTTGACTCTTCTCCAGTCCCTTTATCATCAATACTAATTTTACTAAACAAGGAATCAATAGAAGAAACACCAATCATCTTAAGATCTTCATCATTTTTATGAAAGCAATTACTAGAAAACACTTTTTCTAAAAAGTCTCTTCTAGCTCTAAGCATAGACGTTATTTTCTTACTTACATCCATGGAAACATAAAGAGCCTTAATTGATTCTTCTACTTTAGGCACAAAAAATTTAATCTTGAGATTTTCTACATCATGAGAAATTCTATCAATGCTTCTAGACATATCATCAATCTATTCGGCTATTCTTCTATTGTGGCATTGAAAAGTTTTTGAGTATTGATAAATTCTTTAATATTGTTCTCAAGATCAGAGGTGTTCCTATTATTATTATAAGAGGGATTACCATAGGAATTATCATAATTATTGGAGGAATTACTAGGAAAAGGCCTAGGATCAAAATTACCTCTATAAGCATTATTATTAAAATTGTTTTGCGAGATAAAACTCACATCTATGGCATCACTATTTTTCTCAACCAAACTGGACAAAGTCACTTCATTAAAATCAATAGGAGCACTTTTATTAGCAACCAATTTCATAAGAGCATCAACTTTTTCACTCAAAGAAGAAATTTCTTCAACTGAATTAACTTTTCTACTAGTAGGAGTTTTTTCGGTATGCCATTGTGAATAATTTGCCATAATATTGTCTAACAATTTCGTCGCTTCACCCAAAGTAATTTCCATAAAAGTACCACCCGTGGTGGAATCTAAAATATTTCTAGAAACAAAATTCAATCCCGCATAAAAAAAATTGTATGATCATCCAAAGACTTAACCCATGAGTTGGGCAATTCCTTAGCATCAATTTCATCCTTTCCCAAGATTGTGCAACATGCTCGTGTTCAAGTTGCTTGAACTTCTTGATCTGGGTTCTAAGGGAAATATTTTTTGCGGGCGGAAAATACTTAGTAATCAAGGCATCTTTGCACTTATCCCAAGAATCGATACTATTGCGAGGCAAAGAACAAAACCAAATTTTTGCACGATCTCGCAAAGAAAACGGGAATAATTTCAAGTTCACAACATCATTGTCCACATCTTTTTTCTTATGCAAATCGCATAATTCCACGAATGTGTTAAGATGGGCCGCGACATCCTCATTAGGAGTGCCGGAAAATTGACCTTTCATAACAAGATTCAGCAAAGCGGCACTAATATCACAAGACTCCACACTAGTGGCGGAAGGAGCAATCGGAGTGCTAATAAAATCATTGTTATTGGTATTTGAGAAATCACATAACTTGGTGTTATCTTGAGTCATGGTGACTACGAAACAAGATTGCACTAAAAAAATCTGACAGAAAAAATGGCAAACGAAAAAAAGGGCGAATAAAACAACAATTTTTTGTGAAGTGGGCGAGAGGAAAACAAGAGGCAAATAATGTAAATTGCAAGGAGATGATATTTGTTATTAGGAACCTGGTAGATGGTGTTGATGTCTCCCCGGCAACAGCGCCAAAAATTCCTTTCGATGTTTGCTTGAACTACGTTGGTATTTCCCCAAAGAGGAAGGGATGATGCAGCACAACAATGGTAAGTATTTCCCTCAGTGATGAGACCAAGGTTATTGAACTAGTAGGAGAACCATGCAACACCACGTAAACAGCTCCTACAAAGAACAAATACTTGCAACCCGACGTAAAAGAGAGGTTGCCAATCCCTCACGGGTAAAAAGATAGATAAAATTGTAGTAGATTGGATAAATAGATCTCACGGGAATGCAAGATAAAATAAATTAGTAAAACTTGCAGCAAGGTATTTTTGTATTAATAGATCTGAAAACAAAAGCAAGTAAAAATAGATCTCATAGGCAAATATGATAAGAAGAGACCCGGTGGCCGTAGATTTCACTAGTGGCTTCTCTCGAGAAAAACAGCATACAGTGGGTAAAAAAATTACTGGTGGGCAATTGATAGAACTTTGAACAATCATGAAAATATCCAAGCAATGACCATTATATAGGCATCACGTCCAAGATTAGTAGACCGACTCCTGCCTGCATCTATGACTATTACTCCACACATCGATTGCTATCCAGCATGCATCTAGTGTATTCAGTTCATGGTAAAACAGAGTAATCCAATAAGAACGATGACATGATGTAGACAAGATATATCTATGTCGAAATAGACCCCATCTTGTTATCCTTAATAGCAACGATACATATGTGTAGGTTCCCCTTCTATCACTGGGATCAAGCACCATAAGATCGAACCCATCACAAAGCACCTCTTCCCATGGCAAGAAAAACCAATCTAGTTGGCCTGAATAAAACCAAAGATTCCAAGAAGAAATACGAGGCTATAAGTAATCATGCATATAAGAGATCAAAAGACTCAAATAACTTTCATGGATAAAAACATAGATCTAATCATAAACTCAAAGTTCATCGCATCCCAACAAACACACCGCAAAAAGAGTTACATCAAATAGATCTCCAAGAGACCATTGAATTGAGAATCAAGAGAGAGAGAGGAAACCATCTAGCTACTAACTACAGACCTGGAGGTCTACAATGAACTACTCATGCATCATCGGAGAGGCACCAATGAGGATGATGAACCCCTCCGTGATGCTGTTTAGATTGGATCTGGTGGTTCCGGAACTTGCGGTGGCTGGAATTGATTTTCACTGACTCCCCTAGGATTTGTGGAATATTGGGGTATTTATAGAGCAAAGAGGTGGTGCGGGAGGTCACCGAGGTGGGTACAATCCACCAAGGCGCGCCTAGGGGCCCAGGCATGCCCAGGTGTCTTGTGCTCACCTCTGGCCCCCTCTTCGGTATTTCTTTGGCCCACTGGATGCCTTCTGGTCCAAAAAAATCCACAAAAAGTTTCGCTGCGTTTGGACTCTGTTTGATATTGATTTCCTGCGATGTAAAAAAGCAGAAAACAACAACTGGCACTTGGCACTATGTCAATAGGTTAGTCCCAAAAAATGATATAAAGTTGCTCAAATTGATTGTAAAACATCCAAGAATGATAATATAATAGCATGGAACAATCAAAAATTATAGATATACTGGAGACGTATCAGCGGGTGTCGGTGTCAAAATCGGCAGATCTCAGGTAGGGGGGCCCAAGTTGTATGTCTGAGGACCAATGGTAACTATGGACAAAGGACACAATATTTACCCAGGTTCGGGCCCTCTTAATGGAGGTAAAACCCTACTCCTACTTGATTATATTCGAGGGTATAGGGGTTACAAGAGTTGATCTACCTCGAGATCGATTCGGCTAACCCTAGAATAGCTAGCCTAGCAATGTTGTGATCCTGCCTTTGACCTACCCTCCGGTTTATATAGACATCGGAGGGGCTTAGGGTTGTACAAAGTCAGTTTTACAGAAAGGAATAACATATCCGGACACCTATACTTGCCATCCACGCATACGGGAGTCCCCACCAGACACAGGAGGTGATCTTATGCCTTGTATCTTGATGGCCCATTAGTCCGGCCCACATCGATAGACCGGTCGCCCAAGGACCCCCTAGTCTAGGACTCCCACAGTAGCCTCTGAACCTGTCTCCAATGATGATATATTCGGCGTTCAGATTGTCTTCAGCATTGCAAGGCGGGTTCCTTGAAGAATACACATCGGCTTTTTCTGTACAAGAATTATATCTGGCTTTCCATAATGAACACAACCCTTAGCCGCGAAGGTAGGATATAAAAAATGAGAATAGTGTCTTTTATTGACAACTTTTTCGACGAAGCGTCAGACTTGATCCTTTGACATTTTGAACCATTTTCACACCCCGCGTTTCGTGTTTCAAGGCCACGCCCCATTGGCACATCCTGTCAAAACAGGGATCGTGCCCACTTAATACGGGATTGCACATCAATGGTATTTGGGTAATCCAACCAACTATGGCGCATACCCACATTGGGAACAGGTGAGGTTTTAAGGCTAGTGGGGCAGGCACTCAGTATTCACGGCCTATATAAGCGGATAAAGATCCATCTTTTCTACCCCATGCCTTCTTCCTTCCTCAGCCTTCCCATCTTCGAGCTCCAGCGCCCAAGCTTCGATCTTCCCCAACGCCATGTCCGGATCTGGTTCTCAAGGAAAGTGGATGGCCTCCTCCGTGAAGGAGAAGGACATCAAGGAGCTCCGAGAAGTGGGGTACCTGAGTGCGGACGTTGCGCACAGGAACCCTGCCAAGAAGCAGGTCATCCCCACTCCGGAGCCCGGTGAAAGGCTGGTATTTATCCCCCACTTCCTCCGCAGACTAGGGTTTCCACTTCACCCTTTTGTCCGCGGGCTCATGTTCTATTACGGGCTAGATTTCCATGATCTAGCCCCAAACTCCTTCCTCCACATCTCGGCATTTATTGTCGTGTGTGAGGTGCTCCTCCGCATTCCCCCCACTTTGGCTTATGGCTCAAAGTCATCAACGTGAAGCCGAGGGTGGTTGACGGACATCATGCGGATTGCGGAGGTGCTATTGTGAGCAAACTCCCCAACGTCACCTGGCCCAAAGGGGCATTTGGGGAAACTGTCAAGATATGGTAGCAGGAGTGGTTCTACATCACCGAACCTTGCAGCACCAACTGGGCGGCCACTCCTGAGTTTAAATCTGGACCCTCGATGCGGCTTGCGTCGTGGATCAACAAGGGTCTGGATTGGGGGTCGACCGACGAGGTGTTGATGCTGCAAAAGCGCATTGAAAACATTATAGAAAAGAACACCAGCCTCACCGACGTGATCCAGGTGATGCTATTCCATCGGACCCTTGTCTGCCAGTGTCGGCCTCTCCATATGTGGGAGTTTAAATCCGGAAGGACTGCGGACCCTACAGCAATTCTTTGGCACGATGAACAAAGAGATCTGGAAGCTACTTTTCAAAGCCCAGAAGTCGTGGCCAGAGACGACCAATGACATCGGCCTTGACTGTGCTCACTCGGCCACCCCGGTAAGTTTAGTTTCTGAACATAACTTAGTTCAAAAATCAAAGGGGTATGCTGAGACTTCCATCTTTTAATTAGGGCTGGACGAAGAAGGTGGAGCGGATCAAGTGTCCGGCTCCGTTGCCCGAAAACCCAACTGATCCTCTACTGACGAGGATGCTGGTCCCCGCATTGTACCAGGTACCGGAGAAGAAGGCCAAGAAGAAGGGCAAGGAGGCCAAAGGCGACCCCCGCTGTAAAGGTACTCCGGACGCTGTGTCCGGAGATACCGAAGCTCTCTCCTCCCACGAGGGAGATCAAGATGAAAAGGAGGAGGAGAAAGAGAGCAATTCTCCCCTTAAGGGGAGGAAGAAGAAAAGGGTGGCCTCCATAGACCCAGAGGCACAGGCGTCCAAGAGGGGGAAGATATCCCTCTCGAACGGCTCAGATTCGGATGCCGAAGCCATCCCCGAGTGGCTCCCTAGGCCGAAGCCCCTGTCCGATTCGTAAGTACCCAAGGATGCCTTACATATATCGGCATTTATGATTGCAGTTTTTAATACATTATACTATGTGCTCCAGTCAGGCCCGCGATCTCCCCCAACTATCATCATCTCCGGGGAACTCGCTGGAGCCGGGGATGGTCAAAAGTGAGACGCCTCCGCAAACCTTTCCACCAATCACTACGGATGACACTGAAGTTTCATCCCGAAAAGCCTCTCCAGGCCATGGACAGGTGCGGGAGGCCGTAAAGACGGCGCCAGAGGGTAATGCCTCGGCTGCCAAGAACATGGGGGAACCGACCCCCATGGAGACTGATGACGGGGGCCATGACCAATCCTACCCCTAACTGAACAGTAATTCAGAGACCCACACGGCTCCGGAATCGAGCGAGCAACCCCATTTGAAGGAGGGGGGAGCATCGACTCCACCAGTGACCTCCGTCAATCTAGAGGTGCCGGACACTTTGGTGGAAGCACTTCGTCGTGCTTCCTTCGTGGAGGAGCACCGTACCTTGATGGGTACGGTGGTTGAGAAGATTCAGTCCGCCAAAAGCGGGTTGAACGAAGCTTTCACCATCCTATTAAGAGGCTTTGAGGTATGTGATGTAATTTTCTAACAACTTTTAATAAAGGAATATACCTGTGTATAGATAGTAGCCCCTGAGACTCTGTCCGGCTTTGGAGAAGCCAGACAGAGGATCACATAGTGTTCGGAAGAGGTGACATGTTACTCTATTGTACAATAGGCTTCCTTGCTGGCGGCTGAGGGAGTCCTGGATTAGGGGGTATCCGGACAGCCGGACTATATACATCGTCCGGACTATTGAAGCGTGAAGATACAAGACTCAAGACTTTGGCCCGTGTCCGGATGGGACTCTCCTTTGCGTGGAAGACAAGCTTGGCGATTCGGATATTATGTTTCCTTCCTTGTAACCGATTCCATGTAAACCCTAGCCCTCTCTAGTGTCTATATAAACCGGAGAGGATGGTCCTTAGAAGGCCGATCACAATTACAATCATACCATCATAGGCTACCTCCTAGGGTTTAGCCTCTACGATCTCGTGGTAGATCTACTCTTGTACTACTCATATCTTCAGTATTAATCAAGCAGGAAGTAGGGTTTTACCTCCATCGAGAGGGCCCGAAACTGGGTAAACATTGTGTCCCTTGCTTCCTGTTACCCTCAGCCTAAGACGCACAGATCGGGACCCCCTACCCGAGATCCGCCGGTTTTGACACCGACATTGGTGCTTTCATTCAGAGTTCCTCTGTGCCGTCGCTTCAAGGCTTGATGGCGTCTTCAATCGTCAGCGACACGGTCTGGGGTGAGACTTTGCTCCCCGGACAGATCTTTGTGTTTGGCGGCTTCGCACTGCGGGCCAATTCGCTTGGCCATCTGGAGCAGATCGACAGTTGCGCCCTTGGTGTAACGCCCCAGATTCAATGCGCCAGGTGTCTTCCAGTTATTCGCCGTAGTTGCCATGTCATTGCTTGTGTGTTGCATTTTTCCATGTCATCATATGCATTTCATCTACATGTTTTTCAAAACTTGCATCCTTTCGGGTTCCGTCATTTCTCGCCGTTGTCCATTTGGAGTCCAACTCTAACACGCGCCCGTCGCCCCTCTTAGACCTTGTTTCGTGAGCGGGATAAAAACATTCTCGGAATGGACCGAGGTTTGCCGAGTGGCCTTGGTATAGCACCGGTAGACCGCCCGTCAAATTTCATTCCATTTGGAGGTCGTTTGATGCCCCAACGGTTAACCGCGTAGCCCGAAACCCCTCTCTCTTTGCAGCCCAGCACCCCTCCACCACAGCCGACCAGCCCATCCTAACCCCATCCATGCTCTCGGTCATTCGATCACGATCGTGTGGGTGAAAACCGCACTCTATTTGGACTCTCCTAGCTCCCTCTACCTATATAAACACCTCCCCCTCCGAAATTTGCATCCAAACCCTAGATCAAACCTCCCTCTCGCCCGCCGGACATGTTCGTCTGCGCCGGACGCGTCCAGCCGCCGCCCCCGTCCTATAGCGCGCCGCCACGTGTCCCCGCCGGCCTCTCTCTCCTCCCGCCGCCGCCGGCCCGCCCGAGCCCGCGCGGGGCCCGCCGAAGCCCATCGGGGCCCGGGTCGGCCCGAGCGAGCGCCACCGCCCCGCCCGTCCTCTCCGCTGCCGTGCCTGCGCCTCCCGCCACCTGCCGCCGGCGATATGCCCCGCCGGCATGAGCCGCGCCCTCCGCCGCCGCCTCCCTCACTGGAGCTCAGCCCCGCCCCGACCTCCGTAGACGACCGCGTCGTCCCCTTCGCGCCCCCGACCCGTGCCTGCGCCAACCCCGCCGTCACTCGGAGTTCGCCGGAGCCGTGCCTTCATTGGAGCGCTGCATCCCGTCGCCTCTCCGCCTCCGCCGGGCCTCGGCCCGACCTCCCCTGCTATGGCCGGCCTCCTCCTCGCCGGGGACGTCGCGCCCGCGTCGCCGGCTTCCGGATCCGCGCCGCCCAGAGCTTGCCGGAGCCGCCCCGCCGCTCGCCGGAGTCCAGTCCGGCCAGATCCGCCGCGGGTGGATGAGATCCACCCGTTCGCTGAACCAAACACGCCTCTCCCGCCGTCCCGGGTCGACCCTGTCCAGTTTCTCGGAGGGTATATTTTCGTCCAAGTCCCTGTTTTCCTAAATTATGGTGCATATTTTGACATGCCATAACTTGTTGCATACTGCTCCGTTTTGTGCGTGTAATATGTCAAAATGTTCATTGTGAGATGATCTACACTTAATTACATCGTATCATGCTTGTTTGAGTTCATCTGGATGCCTGAATCATCGTTGCAAGAGTGCTATATGATGTTAATCTGCTGAAACTGTCATAACTTGATGATTTGTCATTTTTGTTGCATTTGATGTGTGCATCCTATGAGCTTGATGTCTACATGAGTTTTGAGCTACATCATGCCATATTTATAGAGGTGCAATCCATGTATTTTTGTGAGTCTTGTAGTGAGTGCATCAAGCTTGTTAAGTAGGGTACTTGCTGTTACTGTTTTGCTAGGCTGAATATATTATTTTGTGATGCTATGTAAACCTGCCGCTACAAGTCATTCTATGCATAATCTGGAGATGTTCACTAAGGATGTTTTGTTACACATGTCATGATATATCCATCCATGTCCCTGGTTGCATTTATAGTTTGCCTTATCTTGTTGTTATCATGCTCCAAAGTTCCTAAATAATGTTGTTGTCAGCCTGTTAACATTAAGTTCACTTTTTCCATGAGTTTTGCTAGTGATCCATGCACCCTATGAACTTTCTCTTGCCATGCTTAGCTTCACAAACATGTCTTCTTACTGTTGGTTACCTTGTCATGCCATGTATTGCTCTGTGGTGAGTCTTACAAGCTCACCAACATGCCTACTTATTGTTGTTCCTGCCATGTTAGAATCTGTCATATCATTTGCCATGTTTGCATGGCTCCTACCATCTTTTGTGTTGATCTTTGGAATTAGTTCAATAAGGGAGATTTGTTATTTGTCTTCAGTATTAGCATGCAATGCCTTTTTTGCCATGATAAGTTCATGTATCATGTTGTTTGATAGCTCTAAACATTGCAACCTGATGTTATTTCTGCTAAGCCTGTAAACTGTTATTACTTGCAATCTTGCCATGTCTTTTTGAGCATGTTTTAGTGATTTCTGGAGATAGCTCAGTGTTCATGTTTTATTAAGATTCATTTGTACATCATGTTCATGCCTTTTGTCTTCATGTGGAGGTGCTGTAGCATATTGTTTTGATGCTTGCTAGATGCCTAGTTGCTGTTTTGGACAGATTGTTATTATATCTTGTTTGGAGTGTATGTGTTGCACCGTTGCTCCGTTTTGAGTGTGCTCTACATGAAACTTGCTTGACTTTGCATGTAGTTTCATATTATCATGTTGAATCCTTGTTTTGGTGTGTTTTCTTGATGTTTGAATGCATTTTGCATCAATGCCATGTTTAACTTGTTTTGCTCATATCTTCTAGGCCGTAGCTCCGAACTAAATGAACTTTATATGTAACTTGACTAGAATTTCGTGTAGATCATCTTTGTGCATCTTAACTGGCTGTTTAACAACTTGAACATAAGTTTTATTCAGATCTGGACCAATTTAGAAATTTGCATATGAGGACTTACCGGATTTGTTATATGTTGTTTCCGGCCTCTTTTAAACTTGCCTTGATGTGTAGCTCTTGTTTGCATCATCTCTTGCCATGAGTAGCTTCATGTAGACTTGCATCATACTTGGTTGAGCATCATGCCTTGTTCATGTGTGGTGTGTTTACTATGTTGTGTGCTTCTTCTCGATAGTTCCTGTTTCGTTGCGATCGTGAGGATTCGTTCGTCTATGCTTGGTTCGTCTTCGTGGCTTCATCTTCTTCATGGACTTGTTCTTCTTCCTAGCGGGATTTCAGGAAAGATGACTGCTACCTTGGATCTCACTACTATCATTTCTATGCTAGTTGCTTCGTTCTATCACTATGCTGCGCCACCTATCACCTGTTTATCAAGCCTCCCAAATTGCCATGTCAGCCTCTAACCTTTTTCACCCTTCCTAGCAAACCGTTGCTTGGCTATGTTACCACTTTGCTCAGCCCCTCTTATAGCATTGTTAGTTGCAGGTGAAGTTGAAGATTGATCCTTGGTGGACATGATTATGTTGGGATATCACAATATCTCTTATTTAATTAATGCATCTATATACTTGGTAAAGGGTGGAAGACTCGGCCTTATGTCTGGTGTTTTGTTCCACTCTTGCCGCCCTAGTTTCCGTCATACCGGTGTTATGTTCCCGGATTTTTGCGTTCCTTACGCGGTTGGGTGATTTATGGGACCCCCTTGACAGTTCACTTTGAATAAAACTCCTCCAGCAAGGCCCAACCTTGGTTTTACCATTTGCCTCACCTAGCCCTTTTTCCCTTGGGTTTCCGGAGCCCGAGGGTCATCTTTATTTACCCCCCCCCCCCCCGGGCCAGTGCTCATCGTGAGTGTTGGTCCAACCTGTCAGCCGCCAGTGGTCACCAGGGGCAACTCTGGTCTGGCCTACCGGAAGTTTGGACAATCCGGTGTGCCCCGAGAACGAGATATGTGCAGCTCCTATCAGGATTTGTCGGCACATTCGGGTGGCTTTGTTGGTCTTTTTTTACCATTGTCGAAATGTCTTGTAACCGGGATTCCGAGTCTGATCGGGTCTTCCTTGGAGAAGGAATATCCTTCGTTGACCGTGAGAGCTTGTGATGGGCTAAGTTGGGACACCCCTGCAGGGTTTAAACTTTCGAAAGCCGTGCCCACAGTTATGCGGCAGATGGGAATTTGTTAATGTCCGGTTGTAGATAACTTGACACCAGATCCGAATTAAAATGCATCAACCGCGTGTGTAGCCGTGATGGTCTCTTTTCGGCGGAGTCCGGGAAGCGAACACGGTTTTGGGTTATGTTTAACGTAAGTAGGAGTTCAAGATCACTTCTTGATCATTGCTAGCTTCACGACCGTTCCATTTGCTCTCTTCTCGCTCTTATTTGCGTATGTTAGCCACCATATCATGCTTAGTCGCTGCTGCAACCTCACCACTTTACCCCTTCCTTACCCTTTAAGCTTTGCTAGTCTTGATACCCATGGTAATGGGATTGCTGAGTCCTCGTGGCTCACAGATTACTACAACAACAGTTGCAGGTATAGGTTTGCGATGATCATGACACGAGAGCGATGTTTACTTGTTTTGGAGTTCTTCTTCTGCTTCTTCTTCGATCAGGGGATAGGTTCCAGGTCGGCATCCTGGGCTAGCAGGGTGGATGTCTTTGAGTTTCTGTTTGTGTTCATTCGTAGTCGGATGTTGATGCTCTTATGTATGATGTTGATGTATTCTTGGGGCGTTTGTGCCTTATGTATGTATCCCTATCTATTATGTAATGTTGATGTAATGATATCCACCTTGCAAAAGCGTCTTCAAGATGCGCTTCTATCCTTGGTGGGACCTTCGAGTTCCATTAGGATATGGTCGCATCTTGGGCGTGACACCTGGCCACCAGATCAGGTTTAGAAACTTGAACTACACGGCGGGTGTTCGCGGAGATTTGATCTTCGACAGATTCGGCCCTGCGCCAAGAGCGCCGGACAGTCACAGCGAGCACGACCTAGACCTGCTGTCGGACAACGCTCAGGACATCATCCCTGTAGCAGCCGCGGATCTAAATCCGAAGCAGATTGCATCGCCCAAGGACGGAGGGGTGGACCCCGCCCTGCAGGCCGCACACTCATCGGCGGTGGAGCCGAACATAGGTCTCATCTCTGTGGAGGCCTGTAACCCCGGACCCCCGGACTCGTATCTGGCTGTTGGTTCCGGTCCGCATACCCTCGAGCCAGCCAAACCAGGTTTGGCTCCGGTAATGGAGTTTACCGCTGCGGACATCTTTCAGCACTCGCCCTTTGGCGACATGCTGAACTCATTAAAGTCTCTCTCTTTGTCGGGAGGCTCCGGGCCAAACTTTGTCCGGCCTGAGTGGGAAGCAGGCGACGAAGGAATTTGTTGCCCACCCACCACCCACTTCATTGCCATGATCGACAATTTAACCAACATGCTCAACTTCGACTCTGAAGATATCGACGGTATGGACGATGATGCAGGAGACATACAGGACCCACCGCTCATAGGGCGGTGGACGCCCACCTTCTCATACGATATATACATGGTGGACACTCTGAAGGAGACCAACGGCGACGAGGCAACGGAGGATAACCCCTCAGGGGGAAAAAGCTAGGCATGAATGCCTTTAGCACCGTTCCAAGCCCCGCCACATCAATAGCGGCCCCAGAGATGAAAGCAATCCGGATAGTACCGAAGAGGAATATAGCCCTGATCAACCTACCTTCAAGGAGGCCGGACAGGCCACAGTGGGATACTTGGAGAGGGACAACCATACACCCCCCTCCGAAGATGAGGTAAGCCTCGGTAACGACGAATTCAACATGTCTGACGATCCAGTGGAACAAATTCGCTTCAAGCGACGGCTCATGGCCACGGCAAGGAGCCTGCAAAGGAAGCAAGAGCAGCTTAAAGTCGACCAGGATTTGCTAATGGATAGGTGGACCAGGATCCTGGCCACCAAAAAGTACGGACTTGACCGCACTAACAAAGGGCATACGCAGCACAATTGGCTACCTCAACCCAAAGGCACACCACTACGGCCCAAGAACGTAAGAAGGACACACGAAGAGGCACCCTCAAGCCTCGGCGCAATGGTCATAAACGTCATGTCAGGGGCGCTGGAGTCAAATCCAGCAACTCCCAGTCCGGTCAACGGACAAAGAATAGCTCAAGCTATTCGGCCCAAGCTGCAAACTCGATCAGCCGTGCGAAATTCATGGTACTCCCAAAAGGACGGCAAAACATACCAATAGAGAATGTCGGATATTCAAAACAAAGCGACCGGTCGTGTGCCGGAAACAATGAGGGGAGGCGTCTAGTCAAGAGACCCCCCCCCCAGAGCACAACAGTACGGCCGATCACCCCCTACCATACAAACTACAGCAATTCAATTGTTGTACCCCCAGGCCTAGTAGTCCATGGAATTCATAACACATAAAGCCCCTGCGTGTATGAATTTACAAATAACACCTTCTACAAGATGTCAGGCGCAAAGGCCAAGTTTATTGGCCCACTGCTCTAACGGTTGTTCTTAGATAACCAAAATACGCCACATCATCGGCGCATTCCCCTCATACGGTAATTGACCGTCTGCTACCGGACTGAACCACGCTGACTAGATTTCACGTGGTAAGCCGTAAAGCCAACACCAGTGATATACTCACTCCTACGTACAAGGCCAAACCCCGCCACTAGAGCGGAAATCATACAGCTGCCGGAGTAACAAGTCGTGCATGCCTATCAATATTTTGATATGACAGCCAACTATCCGGACACCAACTGAGGAGTCCGGGCTACTTCTCGGAATAGTGGCTGGGGTCACCAGGGTCCGATCAAGAACCTTCAGACCAACCACGGGAGGACACTCGGCTGCCTTCAAGCATTCACCTTCACAAATTAACTTTTATGCAGAACAGGTTTGGTGGCGCGGAATCGGTCCGGACACACAAGGACAGGACCATGTAGGTAGAAGGCAATTCGGATTCACTTTTGATCCATTCACAGCCCCCCCCCAGTCCGGCCATCACAGGTTCTGCCCAAAACCATTCCTTTTTCATAATCATAAATCGCACTCATATGCATAGACATATCATCCTACTGCAATGTGTAGACTTAAATAACATGCGCCGGCCGTCGTTTATTATCGACGCCTCTTTGCCACAAAAGGGCAGCCACACTTCGTGTCACGCCTGGATATTCCAGGGGCTTCACAGTGCGGCAACAAAGTCCGACCACCTTTTTGGTCGCTCGGCTCCCCGAACTTATAGCACTCTATGCATCAGCTCCGAATCATGTCTTGGGTCATTGGTTGGGTTTGCCCAGCTCCCATGTTTTGGTACCTTACGTTCCGTTCCGTCGGCTAAGGTAGCATTGGGAGAACTACTGCGATTGTGTACCGGTTCTGACGGACGAGCACCTCAGTAGAGAAAGTCGAAAACTGACTGTCATGATGCAGCGAGAGCCGGTCAGCTATCCGAGAGGTTGTATAATCCTTAAAGATTTATTCCACACAACGCCATCACAAATGCAGACTGCGACGGATCGGTTCCTCGATCAGGCGCTAATAGAGCCCCTAGTTTAGTCTTTCAAACACTAGGAGCTGTGCCGCCCATACTTGAATTCCTATGGCTAAGTGAGAGTAGTAAAGCCCTATAGTCTGATTGCCTGGTTCATGGTTAGCAACACCTCCTCCTAAGGACCCAATCATGGGATAAAGAGTGTTCAGAAATATCCCGAACACCCCCGTACTTCTCACGTGGGGGCTGAAGCCGACGACTGGCCAACTCTCAGAATTTACATACAATAAACAGCCACGCGGGAAGAACATATGTTCACACAAAATAGGCAATTCATAATGAAAATGCCATCATCCCATATTACAAAATTTTGGCAAGAATGCCTTCAGGGAAATATAATGTCTTTGGTGCACTTATCTACCGACAGGCGGGCCCCCTTCAGTACACCTTCATAGTACAGCTCGGGCTTGCAATGCTCCTTACCCTCTGGTGGCCCCTCAGTTATCAGCTTCTTCGCAACAAGCTTCCCCCAATGCACTTTTGCATGGGCAAGCGCCATGCATGCACCTTCTATACAGACTGATCGCTTGATAGTATCAAGCTGAGGACAGGTGCCCACAATCCGCTTCACGAGTCTGAACTAACTGCTTGGAATTGGCTCTGCAGGCCACAGCCGGATAACCAAGTCCTTCATGGCTAGGTCGGCCGCCTGGTGCAGTTCGACCAGCTGCTTCAGCCGATCGATAAAAGGCACCAGATAGTTCGGCGCCAGATACTGCGACCAGAAGTTCCTCTCCGCGGACTCCTTCTCCTCGGTCTGGTAAAATTGGGCAGCATTTGATATGCTGCAAGGCAGATCCGCAAACGCCCCTATAGAATCAAGAATTTGGCTTGCCACTTAGAGTTCTCCACACTATAATGTAATAATGCCCATAGATATAACAAGCCTTACCAGCCGCAACTTTCCGGGCCTCTTGAATGTCCCGTACAGCACCTCGAGCTTCTTCCCGAGCATCCTCCGCGGCTTGGATAGCTTGGGCGAGTTCGGATTCGTTCCCTGCTAGACTCTGCTCCAAGCTCTCGCTTTTCGTCACAGCCTCCTGGAGCTCCCGCTCAGCTGTGACGACCCTGGCCTCGCGTTTTTCACACAACGCATGTTCGGCGGTAGCCTTCTCATGGGCATCAGCCGCTACCTTCTTCAACGCCTCATATTCGGCACACGCTCCTAGGGAGTATAACATAAATACTTTTCAATCGGCACACTTATTCATTTGTGCCCAATGCAAGACAATGTTTCAACATACCTTGCTTCTCCTCTAATTGCTTCTTCACACGGCCAAGTTCTTCTTCGGCTCGTTCCAGGCTCTGCTTCAATTCGGACACTTCTGCATCATGAGCGGTTGTCCTCTTTGCAGATGTTGTGGAATTGTCACGTCAGATATCCTCGTGAAAGGATTTAGTTGTGGAGCCATCGCAACTAGGAAGCTTGAAGGGGTTAATCGGGACAAAGGACACGAGAGGGTTTATACTAGTTCGGCCCCTTACGGTGAAGGTAAGGCCTACGTCTAGTTCGGTTGGTATTGATGTTTCGATGACCAGGGAGCGAGATACACTATGTCCGGTTCTCGATGAGTTGTTTCTTGCCCTAAGCCGCCAGCGGGTCGTCCCCTTATATACACGAGCAGACGCCCTACGACTTACAGAGTCCTGGCCGGCTCATAAACAATGTCCGGCTCGGTGACTAGTTAGGTCTACCTTATGATACAAGTAATATTATTATAGCGGTTTACTACAACGGGCCTTAAGTCGCCTGTGGGCCTTAAGCCCTCTATGAACCGCCATCTTCATGCTTTGGTTTTGGGCCTTCTCTCTGGTAAGTCTTCTTTACGTAACCCGGCCCCTCATGGGAAGCTTACTCAAATAGTTATATCCCCAACATTAGGCCCCAGAGTGATTTGAACCTGTTCATGTCAATCTTAAAATACCTCATGGAACTGTCCTTAGTCCTATGTCTTGCATGAAGGTTTTAACCCACTGTGACGTCATCATCTGGATCCGGGTTAAGTCTTCGTGACGTCATCTTCAATAAAACTTATTTTTACTCCGTCATATCTTCCAATGGATCTTTGCCTTTACTGACCATCCCGAGAATCAAGGCGTCGGGGCCGCTGGATAATGATGTTTTGGTCTCCTTGTTTTTCGCGCCATCTCGGTCAGTCTTCCCTTATAAATAGAGCGACCTAGGTCTTTCACTCCTCCTCCTCTCAGTCGTCCTCTTCCTCTTGCTTCCTCTCGAGCTCCGTTGCCGCCGCCGTCGAACCCCTCGTCTTCACCGACTCGGTCTGCTGCATCAACCTGATTCTGATCAGAGATCAACGGCGAACCTTCGCAGCTCGTCCGCATCCGTGAGTTCCTCTCCTTCCCTTTCTAGATCTGCATTGGGACTTTGCTGAGTTCGTCGGAGTTCATCACCGCCCGATGCAAACCCTTGCTAGTTCTTACCTCCAACGCCCTATTTAGATCGTAAAAACTACGTAGAACTGCTGATGTACTTGTTTGTGTTGATCTTGCATAGAAATAGATCTCATTTCCCTTGTTTGGAAACTCTCTTCGAGTTTATGAACTTCTCTGCTCTGTTTTTAGGTCTAGAAAATTTACTTTTCAGAGCAATATTTTGATCCACAGTAATAACTGTCATCTGTGAAACTTGTTTTTATCACCCGGAAAACTTCTTCTGGTAAATACCCTTAAACACAACTGTCAAGGTATCCGGCTTATATAAATGACACAGAACCTTAATTGCTCCTCATGACCTGAAAAATTTTGAATTGCGCTTGATACTTGTAGCGGCTTAAATACTGTTGCATAGTCATCCTTATATTATTAGGCCCCTCATTAAGCCACCACCTTAAATAATTTAGGATTTTTTCTCCCGGATTAAAATTGAACCGGATCTTCTTGTTTTTCCATAGGCTAACTGTTGTCATGGCTCCTAAGGCTACTAAAGCTCCTGTGACCTGCAACTGGGTTAAGTCCACTGTCACACAGAGCATATTGGCTGACTTCGTGAAATCCGGCCATCTGCCCAAGAAGGAAATTGTGACGCCCCTGATTCAATCGTACACTAATCATGCACGCAAACGTGTACGATCAGGATCAGGGACTCACGGGAAGATATCACAACACAACTCTAAAACATAAATAAGTCATACAAGCATCATAATACAATCCAGGGGCCTCGAGGGCTCGAATACAAGTGCTTGATCATAGACGAGTCAGCGGAAGCAACAATATCTGAGTACAGACATAAGTTAAACAAGTTTGCCTTAAGAAGGCTAGCACAAACTGGGATACAGATCGAAAGAGGTGCAGGCCTCCTGCCTGGGATCCTCCTAAACTACTCATGGTCGTCGTCAGCGGCCTGCACGTAGTAGTAGGCACCTCCTGTGTAGTAGGAGTCGTCATCGACGGTGGCGTCTGGCTCCAGGGCTCCAGCATCTGGTTGCGACAACCAGGTAGAAGGGAAAAGGGGAAAAGAGGGAGAAAAGCAACCGTGAGTACTCATCCAAAGTACTCGCAAGCAAGGAGCTACACTACATATGCATGGGTATATGTGTAAGGAGGCAATATGAGTGGACTGAACTGCAGAATGCCAGAATAAGAGGGGGATAGCTAGTCCTATCGAAGACTACGCTTCTGGCAGCCTCCATCTTGCAGCATGTAGAAGAGAGTAGATTGAAGTCCTCCAAGTAGCATCGCATAGCATAATCCTACCCGGCGATCCTCCCCTCGTCGCCCTGTGGAAAAGCGATCACCGAGTTGTATCTGGCACTTGGAAGGGTGCGTTTTATTAAGTATCTGGTTCTAGTTGTCATAAGGTCAAGGTACAACTCCAAGTCGTCCTGTTACCGAAGATCACGGCTATTCGAATAGATTAACTTCCCTGCAAGGGTGCACCACATAACCCAACACGCTCGATCCCATTTGGCCGGACACACTTTCCTAGGTCATGCCCGGCCTCGGAAGATCAACACGTCGCAGCCCCACCTAGGCACAACAGAGAGGTCAGCACGCTGGTCTAAATCCTATGCGCGGAGGGGTCTGGGCCCATCGCCCATTGCACTCCAGCATGTTGCGTACGCGGCCAGAAGCAGACCTAGCAACCTCCATTACAAAGGAAGTCACGTTACGCGGTCCAATCTGGCGCGCGCCGCTCAGTCGCTGACGTCACGAAGGCTTCGGCTGATACCACGACGTCGAGTGCCCATAACTGTTCCCGCGTAGTTGGTTAGTGCGTATAGGCCAGTGGCCAGACTCAGATCAAATACCAAGATCTCATTAAGCGTGTTATTATGAAGCAACCGCGAACGCCAACCAGGGCCAGGCCCACCTCTCGCCTAGGTGGTCTCAACTTGCCCTGTCGCTCCGCCGCAAAGTAACAGTCGGGGGCCGTCAGGAACCCAGGCCCACCTCTACCGGGATGGAGCCACCTGTCCTTCCAGCCCCCACATCAGAATCACGTGCGGGTACTCAACGAGCTGACCCGACTTTAGTCACCACCTGTATAGTATGTATATATGTATAGTATATACCCATGATCACCTCCCGAGTGATCACGGCCCAATAGTATAGCAAGGCAGACTGACAAGAATGTAGGGCCACATATGATAAACTAGCATCCTATACTAAGTATTTAGGATTGCAGGTAAGGTATCAACAGATGTAGCAACAATGTCAGGCTATGCATCAGAATAGGATTAACGGAAAGCAGTAACATGAACACTACTCTAATGCAAGCAGTATAGAGGAGAATAGGCGATATTTGGTGATCAAGGGGGGGCTTGCCTGGTTGCTCTAGCAAGAAGGAGGGGTCGTCAACTCCGTAGTCGAACTGGGCAGCAGCAGCGTCGGTCTCGTAGTATACCGGAGAGAAGAGGGGGAAGAAATAGTAAATACATTGCAAACATAAGCATGTAGACGCATGACATGACAATGAGCGGGGTTAGGTGTGCCCTAACGCGGTAGTAGGTGATACCAACAAAGGGGGAAACATCCGGGAAAGTATCCCCGGTGTTTCGCGTTTTTGGACAGGTGATCCGGAGGGGGAAAGTTGCGTGTTCGATATGTTAGGGATGTGTGGCGGATGAACGGGATGCGTATCCAGATTCGTCTCGTCGTTCTGAGCAACTTTCATGTAGAAAACTTTTTCATCCGAGCTATGGTTTAATTTCTATTAATTTTCAAAGTTTTATCAATATTCTGAAATTACTATTAATTCAAAAATAAAGACTAAAAAGCTACGGGTACCCAGCTCTGCGTACACGGAAGTGTACTAGAGGCTGACAGGTGGGCCAGTCTGCAGTTGACTGGTCCACGGTTGACTGGTCAAAAAGCCTAGTGGGACCCCGATGTCAGTGACTAAGTTTAATTAACACATTATCTATTTTTTAAGGGTTGGTTTAGTTAAGCTATGGGCCCCACTTGTCATAGGGCTAGGGTTAGATTAATTAGGACCATTAGTGTCTTAACCACGCGGCCACGTCAGCACTTCACGGCGGCTAACCGCCGACGCTAAACAGGGGCGGCAGAGCTCGTCGGCCGGCCATCTCCGGCGACGGCTGGAGCTGTGGGTGGGCTCGGCAGGCGCATCGTGACGAGGGGCACCGGATGGTGGCCGTGGGGGCTGCTGGAGGTGAGCTGCAGGGGCGCCGGCGTTGAGCGGAGCAGCGCGGGGCTCGGCCTCGCAGCGGGCACGCCGTGCGTAGGGAGCAGGGCGCTGCCGCGGGGAGCGACAGGCGGGAGCGGGCGCCAGCAAGCGCGAGGCCAGAACAACCCAGGCGCCAGGGAGCACGATGGCGCAGCAGAGGGGCCGCGTCGACCGCGAGCTCGCGGTGAGCTCGAACATGGGGAATTCGCGGGCGAACGGAAGCACAGGGGGGTCAGGGGAGGAAGGTAAGCTCACGGGGCCCTGTAGTCGTGCGAAAGCGAGCTTGGGGAGGGCTTGCCACAGTTAGAATCGTCGGCGAGGTCGACGACGTCCGAGGAGGAAGAAGACAGCATGGTAGTGATGCAGTGGTTCCGGCGTGGTCTCGTGAGCAAGGGAGACGTAGTGGTCGACGTGGGATATCCAGGACTAGTCTGAGGGGTGCGGGGACGACGGTGGCCACGGCGAAGCGGGGTCGTCGGAGACGGGCGCGCCGGCCCTTCCTCCAGATCGGCCGAGGGGGAAAGGTGGATCTGGGCGAGAGGGGCGAGGTCAGTGGGGTTGAGTGGGGAGGTGGGGAGACCGAGGAGGCGCGGGGAGGCGCCTTATCCCCTCCCAGCGTCGATGCCGGCGAGGTGGTCGGGGGCAACCCGCCCCTGTAGCGACCCGGTCGCGTGAACAGGGAGAGGGGAGGGATCGCCAGGGTGGGCCGGCTGGGTTGGCCACTTGCCCGACGGGCCAAAAGCACAGGGGGTTTTCTCCCTTTCCTTTTTTTTGTATTATTTCTTTTTGATTTGATTACATTCATCAATCTATTTTAGTTTTGTAAAATATTTTAGTAGTACCTAAATTAGTTCTACTAATTACAACACTGCCACAAAAAGTTTAAACCTGAAATAAAATGGTTTAATATTTTATAATTAATAAAAGGCATTTATCTAATTGTTTTTGCTACTGTTTTATTTAGTTTAGTGCATTTAAATATTTTTGTAAAGACTTGGTTTACCCACCTATATTACTTATGAATTATTTGGCACATCCCGAACATTTTAGTTTTAATATTTGAAAACCTTTATTTCTTTGACTTGATTTTGAATTCGAATTTGAATCGGTTTCGAACCAACGTGAGTTTAACAACAGTAATCGTGGTGACGTGGCCATTAGCAGGGAATTACTGTAGCTTGATTATCCGGGCGTCACAGAAATCATGTCCTATCGTGCTCCTAATCCGTTGGAGGAGAAACCTCTACCCAAAAAAGGGGAAGTAATCATATTCACCAGTCACATGACCCGGGGCTTTGCTCCGCCCGGTTAAAAAATTCTTCAGGGATGTGTTGCATTTCTTTGATCTCAGACCCCAAGACATCGGACCCAATTCTGTGTCAAATATCTGCAACTTCCAAGTCTTCTGCGAGGTGTATCTTGGAGAAGAACCTAATATCCAATTATTCAGAGAACTGTTCTACTTAAACCGGCAGAATGAACGTGCCAACGGGCCCAGTCTTGAACTTGGTAGTATCTCAATTCAACGGTGAAGAGACTGTCTTTTCCCTTATGCTGAACTGCCGAGTCATCCAAAGGAGTGGAACCAGACGTGGTTCTACTGCCAGGATACTTCTCCGGCTGAGGAGAACCCATTGTCCGGCTTCCGCGCACTACGCCTTGAGTCCAACCACCCGCTGCCGGATAAGTTAACTATTGTTGAACGTCTGCCACTTGCCCCTACCATTAGAAGAATCAAAGCTCTTCTGGGAAATGGCCCAGATGGCATTGACTTAGTCCGAGTCTGGGTTACCTGGCGAATACTTCCATTAAGCTGTCGACCCGGTTTAATGTGCACTTACTCCGGCAAAAAGGATGACCCAATGCGTCATAGCTCCCACGACTTGCCAGAAGATGTGGTAGAGGCCACGACCCAATCATTGTTGAAAGAAGGCACGGTGATAAGTAATGCCTTTGACTTACTCCCCTTCTGCCAGCAAAACCCGGCTCCTGCTGTAAGTCGCCAACCTTTGATGAATTTTCTATATTATACCTTGCCTTTACTTATAACCTCCTATCACTTTTCACAGGCTGATGACCACTTTTGGAAGGCCAAATATAACCATGAAGCAGCCAAACAAGCCAGAGCGGCCAAAAGAGCTGAAAGGAAAGCCGCCACCACAGGAACTTCAAGGAAGAAGAAACCTAGCGCCTCAGATTTATTCAAATTAGACGATTATTCCGATGAAGAAGAGGTAATCCTTTAACTCTCCTGACTTCTTTATCATTACTTTGTTGACACTCTATCTTTTCAGGAAGATACAGGGAACAGCCGAGCTGCTGAAGAAGAGGTAACTATAATTTCATCCGACTCCGAGCCTCTGCCGCGTCAGAAAATTCAAAGAGTAACCCGGAAAGTAAGATTTTCACATCCTTTGGCTTATCAAGATCCTCAATTTCTTTTGAAGCAATAGCAGTATGAAAACCGGAGGCAGACCCAGAACAGCAATGATGTAGAACTTTCGTCCGGCTTACCTGATATAACCAGGAAGCGTCAGGCTGAGGTTATCTCTGATTCACGTTGTCATTTTCCTTTGGCGGGTTGCTTTCGCCAACTTCTCAATTCCTTTGACTCTAATTATCAGGACACCTCCCCTTCTTCTGGCGAGTCTATGCAATCTAACATGCCGGCCTTCAAAACTGTCCCCGGGTAACATAATTCTTGTTTCCCTTAAGCTTTGTCCTGCTCATTCTTTTGTATTTATCCTTCTACCTTTGTTGGCAGTATGCAAGTGAAACCCAGTAAACGGGGCAAAGAAGAATGAGACGTCCCAAATGAACCGGGAGTTGAGATTGTGAGGTCTCAGTTTGTTGAACCAGGTTGGCCTACCGTCCTTGCCAAATGTTCCGCCAAGGAAAAACTTGCCGAACGCCGAAAAACCAAGCAGGACATTACAGATTATACTCACTTAAGCATTGGCGATATAGTCTCGGGCTATCTGAACCAAGTGCATAATAGCCTTGACCTGGAAATTGACATGGTGAAACAAATACAGTACAAATCTGAGGTATAACTTGTACTTTTTACCTGAATCTTACATACTGTACCAGCCCCCAAGTCTATTGCTTATGAATAAATATGTTGTAGACTTAGAAATCTGCTTTACTTATTAATTGAACCGATTCAAAGAGAATATATTTAACCCGGTTATAACATGATAGTTATAAATTTTGCAATATACATTAGTCCCCAAGTGTCAAGTATCTTTACTTGTAAGGTGCTTGAGACTTAATATGTGTGACCCGGGAGGATAAGGTTTAAAATTCTTCAACATACATTAGCCCCAAAGTGCCAAGTACCTTTACTTGTAAGGTGCTTGGGACTTGAATGTTACCTTACTATAATCCTTACCATAACCTGGTGTCAATGCAGGCTGCCATAAGTCAGTTTGAATCGGAGGTCGCTGTCCTGAAGAGCCATCTGAACACTCAAGAACTTGAGATGCAGAAGGCTAACTCCAAATTTGAATTCAGCATCTCTGAAAATGAGAAGCTGAAGAAGAATTTTGAGTCAGAGAAGAAAACTTGGGCTGATGAGAAGGCTTCCCTGGTGACTCGGGCCGAAACAGCAGAAGCATCCCTTGTAGAAGCAACAACCGAGCTGTCCGACTTAAAACAGCAAATATCTCAAATGGTCTCGGCTATCTTCGGTAAGTTATCGTGCAAAACTTCCAACCTTGTAACCTTACAATGACTATGGTAATAATTACTTCCGGCTTACTGCTATACCTGTGCACATACAGGCCCCGGGAGTGTCAACCTAAAGCGAAACATGCTGATCAAGCTTAAAGCAGTTTACACCTTAGTGGAACAGCTATACTCCAGGTCACGACGTGCCTTGGCCGTTGTAGCTTTATCAACTCCACATTCCCGTCTTCTGCAAGACGTATTTAAGAGCCTCACTTTTCTTCCTCAGCGGATCCAAGACTTAAGGCGAGCGTCCTCAAGAGCCGGAGCCGTAGCCGCATTGAGCCGGGCTAAAGCATGGCTCCCAGAACTAGACCCGGCCGACCTTGCCCTTGGATACCCAAGTCTGAAGGAGGATGGCACTGCATTTGACGACCATGACTTCACCGCCTGTGTCAAAGCCATACGTCCTGTGGCAACCCTTATTGGAAATGATACTCACCTTAGCAAGTATGTGCCGGCTTACGACAGTGAGAACCGGAGAATTCCAAACACTCCATATGATCAAATCAGCCTGATCCCTCCGAGTCGTAAGCATACTTTTGCCCCTAAAGTGGATCCAACTGGTTTAATAGATGATGAAGCTGAGTTTGAAGCCTTGAGCGGCATTGACTGGGCCTCATCAACTTTCCAGGACAAAACAGCCGACGGAGAAGTGGAGAAGGATAACCCGGAGGCTTCAAGCCCACCGAAGGAGTAAATCGCCAGATGCTTTGCAAAAAATAATGCTTCATTTATTCAGACTCGGGGAGTCCTGTAATAGGGTAGAAAAACCTCTCAACTTTGTCATGCCTTCGCGCATGTTTATGGCGCTTAATACTTTCATAAGCCGCCATTGCTATATACTTCTAGCTTATGTTGACCGTTTGCCTCCCTGATGTTAAATTTGTTTGTCTTATCCTGCACATAAAACAAACAAAACTCCCTTGGCGGTTTATCACACCGGGTGTCACATAAGGTATTTGTAACCCGGAAACAAACCAAAGGCACCCTACACAGGCTAGTTTACAACGATATTGTTGCTAAGCATAAACATAATAGCATGCCTGCAATCCCTTGATAACCTTTCCTGCCTATTTGATGCTCACCTGGTACTTAACAACCTGGTGTGACCAATATTAAACCGTAAAGATAAAAAACATCTCATAATGTTTTCCCAAAGTCTCAAGATAGTCAAAATAATTTACAGGCTTCTGATTCGAATGCGATTAGTAAACCATTCCAAAGGGGTTAAGCTAAGATTCGGATATGATCATATATCCCCCAGTGGCTTGGCGATGCCGATCAAGTGGGTATCGACAGCTATGTTCTCTTTGGTTCAAATACGACCTATGTTTGAACAGGAATCCCCCAAGTGACCATAGGATTTGTTTAATGACGCTGATTCGCATACGATCCACGTCAGACCCAAAGGGGTTAAGCTGTGATTCAAATATGATCAAGAAGCCCCCAAGTAGGTTTGGCAGTATGCCGATCAAGTGGGTATCGACAGCTATGTTCTCTTTGGTTTGGATACGACCCATGTTTGGACAGGAAGTCCCCAAGTGATCATGGCTAGATTTAGATATGATCATAAGCCGGTCCAAAGGGAAAGCCGGATTCAGATATGATCCGCTCCCTGTTGGTAGTGTCCATCACCTGATAAAGAAGACATAAAAACATTCTTTATGGGAAAAAAGGATAGAGGTCCTGCTTTATTACTTTATATAATATGTACATCGTCAAAAAAATATACATCCTAAGAGCCGGTGGCTCAAGTATAGTAAAGCCGAAGATGGGTTATATCCCATGGCCGGCGGGGCGAATCATGCTGGATATCACTTAGCAAAGCCGCCTATACTCCATAAACCATGAAGAAAGGTGTATAACCCGCCGGATCGAGGCCACTTACCCTTATGTCTCTGATTGTTACCTTGTGTATTAACATTGGCCACAAGTTCCGGGTTGTCGTCCGCCTTACGCTTATTGCCACTTTGATTCTCCGGGTTGTGATGTTGGCCCTTTCTACTGTCGTTCCGTTTTCCCTTCCCTGTCTTTCCATCGTCAGACTCGGGATCCTTGGTACTATCAGAATCGGCATATTTGACCAGAGCCGCCATTAGCGTACCCATATCCTTGCAGCCACGTTTAAGGCGCCCCAATTTCTGCCTCAGTGGCTTGAAGCTGCAATTCTTTTCCAATATAAGGACTGCAGAGCCGGCATCCATCTTATCAGATGAATGAATTATCTCCTTGACCCGGCGTACCCAATGGGTGGTAGATTCCCCTTCCCCCTGCTAACAGTTCGTCAAGTCCACGACTGTCATAGATTGCTTATAGGTGTCTTTGAAGTTCCGGATGAAACGGGCTTTTAGCTCTTCCCACGAACCAATGGAATTGGGTGGTAAGCCTTTAAACCAAGACTAGGTTGTTCCATCTAACATCATGGTAAAATATTTAGCCATTGCCGCGTCACTAACCTCCAACAGTTCCATGGACATCTCATAACTCTCGATCCATGCTTCAGGCTGTAAGTCGGCCGTGTAATTCGGCACCTTTCGAGGTCCCTTGAAGTCTTTGGGCAGGCGCATGTTCCGCAAAGACGGTACCAAACAAGAAAAGCCACCGGCTCTGGTGGCTATTCCCATATCAGTAGAAGTTGTTGGATACTCTGGCATATCCTGATGTGCCGCCTGTTGAGCCACTAGTTGAGCCGCTCGCTCGTTCTCCTGACGTACTCGGTCTTGCACCGGGTTATAGCCTCCATGTTGGTCACGGCATTGGGCGTTGCGTGACAAAACTTCAGATTCCATGTGCCTGCTGTAACTCTGGCTCTGGTTCTGACGAGTTGGTGCTAACCAAGGAGGAGGAGTTGAATGAATCCTATCCCGACTATAAGAATAGGTCTCTTGCTGAGCCAGGGCCGTCTGAACAAGTTCCCTGATCCTCTGGGTCTCCACCGCTGTTGGATCATCGCCATCCACTGGAAGAGCCGCCAGATGCGCTGATGCTGTGATTAAAATCTCCATGGGGTTGGAAAAGTGACCCGGCGGTATCGGCACATAACATGGCGGTGTCGTACTCATATGAGGAGGTGGCATCTCTCGATGTTGAGCCGGTCCTCCTGCTCCGGATGTCATAAGCTAATTGGCATCTGGCGGGTTACTTGGGCCGGCTCTGAGTGTAGTAAACAGAACCCGAGGGTCGTAATTCGGAGGCAACCGGGATTGGATCTTCTGGTGTCTCCTCCTCATTACCTCATTGGATGTGTTTAAGCTCATCATGAGGTGGTAAGTCTCTGACTGCAACCGCTGTGCTCGGGCGTCGAGAGCCGCCCGCTCCGTAGCTAGTCTAGTATCCTCAGCTGCCAAGGCTTCCTTGGCCTGAGCTATCTCCTCACGTACTCATGTCACCTCCGCATCATGCTCATCTTTGTTTGCAGGGATAACCGTGGCGGTTAACAGGGCCGTAAGCTTGTCCATGAGATCTATCAGCACTTGAGCCGGCGGGCGCACAGGGCCTCCTGCCCCGGCCGCTCCTATCCCGGACGTAATTGCACTAGCAGCCGTAGAATTTTGACCGGGTTGAGTCCCAGCCATGAAAACTCCTGCCCAATTTGGCGACTCACAGGGGTCCGAAATACTGAAGCCATTGGAACAGCCCCCAAGCACACCGTCTTGAACTTGATACAAAGAATCTGTTGAACTGGCGGATGAATCACCGTCAGAGTGGACAGCCGTCTCACCACCATCTTCAGGCCCTTCAGAAAACTCTTCTCCATGGACGCAGCCCACAAAGACATGCTTCATGCCGGGTTGAGCTCGGGCGGGTTTCGCACGCTGAGCCGTCTCGACGAGGTCGGTGCAGTTGTTCGGCTCAGGCCCCGGCTCACCAATCCGGCCGATGAAGACGTGGATCCCTCTGAAGGGGACCCGGTACCCGTACTCAATTGAGCCGGCGTCGGGGCCCCAGCCTTCGTCGTCAATGTAGATCTTGCCGCGACGACTCTTGGTCATCCGGCCCACTACGTATCCCATGAGCCCTTCGAAGTTTCCCTTCAAGAACTCAAATCCACCGTGCGCTGGCCCCACGGTGGGTGCCAACTGTCGTGGAATTGTCACATCAGATATCCTCGTGAAAGGATTTAGTTGTGGAGCCATCGCAACTAGGAAGCTTGAAGGGGTTAATCAGGACAAAGGACACGAGAGGGTTTATACTAGTTCAGCCCCTTACGGTGAAGGTAAGGCCTACGTCTAGTTGGGTTGGTATTGATGTTTCGATGATCAGGGAGCGAGATACGCTGTGCCCGGTTCTCGATGAGTTGTTTCTTGCCCTAAGCCGCCAGCGGGTCGTCCCCTTATATACACGGGCAGACACCCTGCGGCTTACAGAGTCCCGACCGGCTCATAAACAATGTCCGGCTCGGTGACTAGTTAGGTCTACCTTATGATACAAGTAATATTATTATAGCGGTTTACTACAAAGGGCCTTAAGTCGCCTGTGGGCCTTAAGCCCTCTATGAACCGCCATCTTCATGCTTTGGTTTTGGGCCTTCTCTCTGGTAAGTCTTCTTTACGTAACCCGGCCCCTCCTGGGCGGCTTACTCAAATAGTTATATCCCCAACAACAGACGTTTGTTTTCAAACAAATGGGTATACATCATTAAACAAAGGTTCCCATTACAATAGAGGGTTTGATCCCCTGCCCGGCTGTCTTTTGCCGGACATGTATCAGGGACTACTCCTCATATCATGATGATTCTTCAAAGGTTCCTTAGAAGCCATACCTCAAAAGCCTTTATAAGGCCAAGACAGGACTCATTCAGCCCGCTTTCGGTAGCCTGAATCTTTCCAACCACCGCACCCATAAGGGTCCGATGTTCATCGACTACGGACGCATTCTTTAACGTTGTCGATAGACCACCCGGTAGCTCTGCGTAGACAAAGGTGGCCGGCGGAGTAGTCAAACCTCCCTCCGAGGAAGGTGGCCGCTCGCCCGATCCTGGAGCCTTAGAGGCCTCCAGAACCTTATCCGGCTCTGAGTCTCTTCGAGACGACACCTCGGTGTCGCGCCCGAACTTCGGAAAAGGAGTCCCTGGAGGCGTCTCGCTCGCCACAGCATTCGAGCTCAACGAATCCGCCGATGAGGACTGTCCAGTAGGAGACCTCGCCGGGATGTATAAGATGTGGCGACAGTCAGAACTACTATGCCCAGACGACCCTGGATACATAGGTGTATTCGGACTTTGATTACTTACAATTTCCCCAGGGGTTGGGCCTCAGGATCCCACTCCGAGTTGTTATTGGCAGCCGGGGTGGATGCCTCTGGATCGGAACCTCGCCCCCTCTTGGGCGATTCGGCCTCCAGGGAAGAGGAAGCTGCACGCTTCTTCCCGCCTGCAGAGCGGGGCTCGTCCTCCTCTGCTTCCTCCTCTTCGTCTTCGGAAGAGGAGCGTTGCTGGAGCCTTCGGGTCTGGCGTCCGAAGCCTCGTGACAACGGAGGCCACTCCGGGTCTCCTTGACCTTCTTGAAGGCCTCCTTCTTTGGTGCCTCGTAAGGCGCGGGGACCAGCATCTTCATTAGAAGAGGTCCGGCCGGTTCCTCCGGTAGTGGAGCCATACATTGTATCCGCTCCACCTTCTTTATCCATCCCTGAGGTCACGACGAAGCACGATTAGAATTTTCCCTTAGGACATGCCAACTGAAGCATGGATGGATAGGGCGTGGTTGTGACTTACCGGGCTTGGAGAATGGGATAATTGATACCCCCGATCCTTGGTGGAATCCGGCCATTTGCCGGACTTGAAGAGCACCTTCAGATATCCTCATGGGAGGAGTCATAGAGCTCCTGAAGGGCCTGGTGCTCGGTTGGGTCGAACTCCCACAAAGTGCAGGCTCGACGCTGGCAAGGGAGAACCAGGCAAACTAGCATCACCTGGACTACATCGACGAGTTTGACGTCCTTGTCGACCGCGCTCTTAACGCGCGTTTGGAGCAGTGATAGCTCATCGGACGAGGACCAGTTCGGGCCCTTCTTGGGCTAGGACGTGAGCCGCAGTGGAGCTCCGGATCTGAATTCAGGAGCCGCGTCCCATTTTTTGCCGCATGGTTTGGTGATATAAAACCACCGCTGTTGCCACTGCTTGACGGAGTCATTGAAAGTACCCTTCGGCCAAACGACTTTGGGCATCTTGCTCACCATAGCACCACCGCACTCGGCGTGTTCGCCGTTCACCACCTTGGGTTTCACGTTGAAAACCTTCAGTGTTAGGCCGAAGTGAGGCAGAATCCGGAGAAACGCCTCGCATACGACGATGAACATCGAGATATTGAGAAAAGAGTTGGGGGAAAGATCATGAAAATCGACCCCATAGTAATACATGACTCCACGTACAAATGGGTGGAGGGGAAACCCGAGCCCACGGACAAAATGGGGAAGGAACACAACTCTCTCGTGAGGCTCCGGAGTAGGGACAACCTGTCCTGCCGGTGGGAGACGGTGGCCAATCTTCTTGGCCAGATACCCGGCTTCCCGGAGCTTCTTGATATCCTTCTCCCGGACGGTAGAGGCCATCCATCGGCCTCCTTCTCCGGACCCGGACATCTTTGGAAAACCTCTCTTCGATGGAAAGGGAGAGTGCTCGGGCGTTAGGGCTCGAGCGGTGGGGAATGAGTTAGTGGAAGGAGAAGGCGTGGGTAAAGAGGAAGAGACCTTATCTCTTTATAAGAGGTGGTAAAAGCTTTTTGCGCCTCCCCACTTGCCTGGTGGAACCCGCTCACCTCCCGCTTGCTGCGATTAGCGGTGCGGTTGGATTACCCATGCCCATATTAATGAGAATCCCGTGATAAGGGGACACGATATTTGCTTCGACAAGACGTGCCAAGGGAACCGCCTCGCAATATACGCTGAGGCTAGAGGTGAGAAAACGGCTCGGGCAATGACCCGACCTTGATGACATGTCGCACTGCCTAGAAAGTTGTCAGTAGAGTACATTTGTGAAATACTATTATCTCTACGGCGGTATGTGAAGATCAATTTGCAGATCCGGACACAGCTTACATGTTCGATAATAACCTTGGAGTATTTGGAAGGAGGAACCCGCCTTGCAATGCCGAAAACAAGACTGCGCGCCCGACTCATCGTCATTGGAGCCTGGTTCAGGGGCTACTGAGGGAGTCCTGGATTAGGGGGTTTTCGGACAGCCGGACTATATACATCGTCCGAACTATTGAAGCGTGAAGATACAAGACTCAAGACTTCGGCCCGTGTCCGGATGGGACTCTCCTTTGCGTCGAAGACAAGCTTGGTGATTCGGATATTACGTTTCCTTCCTTGTAACCAACTCCATGTAAACCCTAGCCCTCTCCGGTGTCTACGTAAACCGGAGAGGATGGTCCTTAGAAGGCCGATCACAATTACAATCATACCATCATAGGCTAGCTCCTAGGGTTTAGCCTCTACGATCTCGTGGTAGACCTACTCTTGTACTGCTCATATCTTCAATATTAATCAAGCACGAAGTAGGGTTTTACCTCCATCGAGAGGGCCCGAACCTGGGTAAACATTGTGTCCCTTGCTTCCTGTTACCCTCAGCCTAAGACGCGCAGATCGGGACCCCCTACCCGAGATCCGCCGGTTTTGACACCGACAGCAGCGAGCGCCCAGACCGCCAAAGTTTCTGAAATCAATCAGAAGTTACGGCTAGCCGATGAAGAGAATGACCACATCAACAAGCGGTTTGAGGAGACGCAAGGTATGTGCGCATTAAGGAGTTTGATCATATATCTCCAATGGTATGTAAATGAAGAGTTTTACTCATGTACTGTTGTGATTATATATGCATCTGGCGTAGCCGAGGTCGAGACCCTCAAGAGCACCCTTGCCGAAGCCAAGAAAGAGGCGGAGGCGAGCAAGACGGTCGCGGACAAAGCGGCCAAGGATTTAGAGGAGGAGCAAACCACCCACCACGACATGAGACGCGGGTGGGGGAGGTCGAATAGGAGCTCAAGGACGCCATCGCTAGGTGTGAATCCTTGGAGCAGAAGAGTTCGGAGCAGGCCTCCGAGCTCATCAAAACTCTAGAGGGCATAAAGAAAGCCCGAGTTGATGCCCAGGGTGCTCGCCAGGAGAACCAAGAGGCGAGGCGGATTGCGGCTGGTAAGGTCTTTGTCGGGGGTTGGGTACGACATATGCCAAAGGATGGCTTATCATGGTGGGAGCGAGTAGAACGTCACCGGTGCCCGGAAGTGGGATGAGGCGAAGACATGCACGCCGGCGGATCTTACCCAGCTTCAGGGCTCTCCGTGGAGATAACACCCCTACTGCTGCTCTGTGGGGTCTCCGCATGGTCACTATGGCAAAGTGGATACAATGGTGCTCCTAGAGCTGTTTCTGGAGGTAGGAGAGGGCAAGGCTAGCTCTCTCCTTCCTATATTCTGGGGTCTAGTGCTATCTGGGTCCGAACCCTTTGCATGGGCTTCCTGGGGGTTTATATAGGCCTACCCCCAGGGGTACAATGGTAATCCGGCTGGGCGCGGGTCCCAGCCGTCTGTCTCTCAGGCCGTCGTCTTCTCCGCCGACTACTGGGGCCCACCGACTGGCGGGCCCCGCGGACAGGCCTGGTACTGTAGCGGTGCTTCTGATGACGCTGGCTTGGTCATGAGGTCATGGCAACAGTGCCGCCGTCTGGCGGGCGTTCACTGTCGCCATTCCCCATCTTGTCTGATTAATGGCGTGCGGGGCCCGTGGGAGGGGCCGGCCGACTCCAGGGGGCCGACTCCCACGGGTCCGTCTTCAGGGCGCTCTGCCGTCTTCTGTCTACCCGCTGACAGGCGGTCCCGCCGTCCTTGGGTCGTACAGGCAGGCGTCGTGGGCACAGTGCGCCGCCCACTAAGGCTGAGGTCAGGGCCGGCATGGCAACAGTGCCGCGCCACGATGGAGATCTCCATCGATATGGCGCTCTGTAGCCATGCTGGTCCATCGTGGGCAGGGTAGAGACGGTCATGCTGCGACCGTCCCCCGCCCTATCCACCATGGTGAAGGCAGGGGGTGGTTGGAGTCGCGAGCCGACTACCCTCAGCCGGCTTCTCTGGAAGTCGCCAGCTGAGAGTCGGCTTATCTTGGAGTCGGCTCTGGGACTCGGCATATCTTGGAGTCCGCTCTGGGACTCGGCAGATCTTGGAGTTGGCTCTGGGACTCGGCAGATCTTGGAGTCGTCCGTGGGACTTGGCTTGAGGGGCGCAGCCTGTCCCGATGTCTTGAAAGGTTCTGGGGCTCGGGTTGGCCTACTCGTGGCCCATTACTCCGACAGTAATCCTCGAAGCTGGTGAGGCTCCGCGGATACTGCATCGTGGGGCTTCAACAGTTTCATTCCTTTGGGGCGGAATCTGGGCTTCGCTTGCCGTCTTCCTTCGGGCCGACTACCAGAGTCGAACTCGTAGAGGTCCGTCTTGCTCCCTAAGGAGTTCAAACGTCGCGGCGGGAAACCAGGCGGCATGCCTGATACGCTTCCCCATGGTCACCCGTCACTGCCCCGTTGCACGGCGCCACGCGGCGAGGTCAGTCTGCCTCCCCACGCGCGCGACGGGACATGCCGTCAGGTGGGGGCCGCCACTACCGTGCCTCGGTATCCGAACGGATCCGTTGCGGCCGCGCGGACGGTTGGGTTTCCACGTAGTTACTGTGCGCAGTAACTTTATGGGGTAAATCATGGGGGAGGGCGTGGGATCCCGTGCGCAGTTAATCCCACGCCCGCCCCATCGGCTTCTCAGCCTATGAGGCTATAAGTAGGCGGGGGGAGAGGAGCGGCGAAGCACACGCGCCCATCTTCCCTGCTTCCCCGCCTCCTCCTCCCTCCTGTCTCCTTCTTGCCATCGTCGTGTTGCACCCCGCCGCGCCCGCCACGATGAGCTCTTCCTCTGCCGCCGCGGCTCCCGCCGTGCGCTCCGACGTGTGGGACGGCTCCGACATGGACGACGACCTCATCGAGTTTCTTCACAAGACGCGCCGTCTCCCCGGTGCAAACCTCGTGCGAGCCCGCGCCGCGCCGGCGGGGGAAATACTGCCGGCGCCAGAGGAGGGAGAGCGGGTCATTTTCCACTCGCACCTCATGCGCGGCCTGGGGTTGCCGGCGAGCGGCTTCTTCCGCTCCTTCTTGGAGCTCCACGGGCTCCAGCCACACCACCTCACACGAACACGGTGGTGCTGCTGGCTGCCTTCGCCATCCTGTGTGAAGGCTTCCTCGGCGTTCTCCCCACCATCGAGCTGTGGGGAGAATTCTTCCAATCCAAGCTCGGCACGCACGTCGCCGGCGTGCCGGCCCAGTGCGACGCCTTCATTGTGATGCGGCGAACGACAGCCGACAATCCGTTTCTCTCCATCCCGTTGATCAAGTCGGTGAGGATGTGGCAGCGGTCTTATTTCTACGTGAAGAACGTCGCCCCAGATGGCGACTCGGTCAATCTGCCGCCTTACGAAGCCGGCGCACCGGCTGCGAGGCTCCCCAGCTGGTCCCACCGAGTCAAAACGCTGACTCCTGCCGGAGCTGCCGCCGTAGCGCGACTCGGAGTTCTGACGCAGTCGGAGGGCCTGGTTGGAGCCGACTTGCTGGCCGCCTTCGTGGCGCGCCGAGTCCTTCCTCTCCAAGGCCGGCCTCATCTGATCAGTCAGATGAGCGGCCACCGGGACCCGAGTCGGATGTGCACCAGGGACATGCCCCGTGCAGAAGTGGCGAACATGGTGAACCACATCACAAACTGCGAGCTCGCGGCGGACTGGCAGTTCGGCAAGGAGCCATACTCGCGCGCCAACCCTCCTCCGGTGGTAAGTCGCATCTCTTGTTGCTCTGTTTTCTCTTGTAGTCGAATCTGACTTCTAATCTTTTCAGTTTCTTTGAGTAAGAATCCCCTCATTCAGCCTGCAACCGGCGTCGAAAGACCGCCCCACGAGTTCGTCCCCGACCGGGCAGAGAGCGATGTCGATGACCCCGACTTGGGGGCAGCGGCGATGGAGGCCGATGCGGAAGGCGGAGGCGGGGGAGCGGGAAGCGGCTTCAGGCCCTCGGCCACCTTCGCCGACTGGCCTGAAGATGATGTCGAAGGGGAAGTCGTCCCGCGCCGCCAGCCAAGGGTTGGCCCGCCGTGTGTGAGTTCCTCCGCCGGCCAAGGCGGCGCGAAGAGGCGCCACGCCGGGCCGAGTTCACTCAGCGGCAAGCCAAAGAAGTTCAAGGGGGCAGCCGCCGCGACCAAACGGGAGGAGGCGGCCGCGAAGGCCAACTGTTTCCGCAAAGAAGTGAAAAGGCCGCCACTGGTCTCTGCGTAAGTGCTTCTGTCTTTGCCTTATTTTCCTTTGGTGAATTATGTCTGAGTCTTTTACACCCCCTCCTTGCTTCAGGGCTCCTCTTACCCTTGAGAGGGTCGCCGCCCCCTCTGTCATGGGGTCGGCGGAGACGTCCGCCAACACTCGGCAGGTTGACCCCGCCGCCGACCTCTGGGAGGCGACAGAGCGAAACGCGCGGAAGAAGCGCGACGAGGAGGAGGCCAACCGCCTGGAGAAAGCGGAGGCTGAGAAGGCGGTGGCCTTCGCCCAGAAAAAACTGGAAGAGGCCGAAGCCGCCATTGCAGCAAGGCGGCAAGCCGAAGAGGCCGCGCGCCGCCAATCGGCGTTGCTCGTCATCCCGCTGTCCTCCACGCCGCTGCCTTAGGAGTTCACGGGGCAGACTAGAGAAGCCGACGCTGAGAACCCCATCGTGGAGAAGGAAAGCGGCGAGGCCTCCATGTCGGACACGCTCGTGCCGCCACCGCCGCCTCCACTGCCGTCTGGAAGCGCGCGTGGAGAACAGCCGGCGGGCCCGCCAGTGCCACCGACTGCGAACGAGTCCGAGGCGAGGCTGCTTCTCCAAGTTGCCTCGCCAGTGCGCCGCCGTCTTGAGAGGGCGACCTCGGTGCCGCGACCCCTAGAGACCGGCACCGCCAGCTCGGCAATCCCGAACGCCGAGGCGACAAGCGCCGCGCCCGTTGGGTGGTTGCGCGGAGGCGGCACAGGTCTGCTGAACCAAGCGCTTCTGGACGTCCAGGCGAAGCTGCGAGCTGAGGGCGACGCCCTTCAAAACTACACCAGGGCGCATCTGGCAGCGCAAACGGCCGTCTGAGTATGTCTCCCTCTTTGATTCTTGTTTTTCTTGTTCTTCTCTGTGGGGGCGCGCCAGCGCACCCACTGGGTGTAGTCCCTGAGTTTCGGGCTGGCTGCTGAGCAGGCGGTTCGGAACTCCCTCTGGCGAATTCCAAATATTTAACTTTGTCCGAAATGCTTATTATAGGAGTATCACAATCTCCGCGCGAATACCTTCAACCGCAATGTTGAGGAGCTGGGCAAGCGGACCGCCGACTTGTCGGAGAGCCGGAGTGAGTCCTTCTTCTTTTTCGCGGGGGCGCGCTGGCGCACCTGCGGGCTGTAGTCCCCGAGATTCGGGCCGACTGCTGAGCAGTTGGGCCAGATCTTCTTAGCGACTTTCTTTGTTGACGACTTATTGTCTTTTCTTTTTTCTTCTTCAGGGGCCAACGCCACTCTTCAGCAGCAGCTGGGCAAGGCCAACACCGCCTTGCGCGCCAAGGGGGAGGAGTGCAACAAGCTTGTCACGGAGCGTGATCTGCTGGTTGCGCAGCTGGCGGAGCAAAAGGAGCTGCTCAAGAAGGCGCAGGAGGAGGCAGATAGGAAAGAGGATGCGCTCCTGGCTGAGTTCGAGAGCGAGCGCTCCTCCTGGACCGACAAGGAGGCGCAGCTGACTTCTGGCTTCCATGAGATCGAGAACATCGTCGATGGTGAGTTTCTTGGTTTCCTTTGAGCCGCCGACTGTGGGTTGGGCCGACTTTTGACTCTAACTTTTTTTTTGTCTTGGCAGATTTCTTCCCTGGCCATTCGCAGGCAGTCACACAGGCCATCGAGGATGATCGCGAGGCACGGAGGGAAGATGGCGTGGTGATCGCTGCTAACGCCCCCCTGACCATCGACGAGCAGCTTCTGAGTATCGAGGCCCGTATTCGGTCGGCCCATCGGTTGATGCGCCGGCTTCAGCGTGCCGGCGCCCAGGCAGTTGCCGCTCTGTGGCCAGAGGCGCTAGTTCTGCGCACTGCTAGTCGGACTGCCGACTGGCTGGAGGTCGCAGCCGGCCGTCTTGAAGCCTAGAAGGGTTCCTCGGCCCGGGCCGGAGCGCGCCGGGCCTTGGAATTTGTCAAGGCGTGGTATCCGGGGCTAGACCTGGACCGGCTAGCCGCGTTCCGGTCAGAGGCCCAGGCGGAGCTGGTGGCTGTGGAGGGTGCCCTCGTCGAGCATGCAGCAGCGATTGCCGACTAGACGGACACCAGCATCTTCGTCCCTGAGCGGGCTGCAGGCGGCGAGGAGGTGCCGCCGGAGTGGTTTGGGATGAATCTGGACTATGACGAGGACTCGGCAGAAGTGATTGGCTCCAGCACCGAGGAGGAAGACGAGACGGAGGACGAAGGCGAGATGGAGGCGCCAGAAGACGGAGCGGGCGACCAGCCTCGGCTTGACCGCGCCTCCAGCAACGAGCCGCATCCGGAGAAGGCGACTGCCGCCGGAGGCGATCAAACTGAGACCGCCCAGCCAGCCGCCCCGGCGCCTGACACCACCGTCTCCTCCGATCCTCCGAACCCGGATGCCGCCTCCTAGGCTGCCGTCTTTGCCTCTGCTTTATCTGCCTTAGTAATCTTTGACAAACTTTGTTAAATTTGAACAATTCCACCCGCGTTGTGTATCTTGAATTTCTACTTGATGATTCGGCCAAGGGCCTATGTAAATATTCATCCGAGTTCTATCTTTCCTTGCTCATTGCCCTTTTGGTTTTTCCCTTTGCCGCCTTCCCTTAGTCGCTGCCTTGCCAATCGGACAACCGCTCTGCGGACTGCCACTGTATCAAACGCTTGGCTACTTTGGGAAGGAAAGTACTCGGCCATTTTAGAGTCTCTTTAACAAGTTGGATAGAAAGTGGCAAGCCGACTACTAAAGAGTCGGCTGTCCTTAATAGAGGCTAGTAGAAAACGGCAAGCCGACTACTCATGAGTCGGCTTTTTGCTTCAAAGATGCTGGAGGTCGTCTTACGCTATGTTCGTGCTTTGGGTCCTTAGCCATTTTTCGTGTGGGTGCCCGTTCTTCCTCACTCCTGCCAACCAAACAGTCACTCTGTGAGCTACGGCCTCGATAGGAGACGGATTAGGCACCGCACACTACTTGTCTGACTGCGGGAAGCACCTCATAGCGCAAGGCGGTGAGTCCCCGGGCCGACTAGTCGGGCCCGGTGCCAAGCGGCATTTAACAAAGAGTAATATACTCGAAGGCATAATTCTTATCATACAGATAACAAAAAAGAGCAGCCCCGAGCTCGTCTCGGGGGGCCCAAAGTCTTGGTACTTTAATACAAAGGGTAGCGTGATACATACTGCTTCAACTGTAAAATCTTCGGAGAAGATTTGCATTCCACGGGCGTTCTGTCTCTTTGCCGGAGTCGTCCCTTTTGCGTGCTCGGGGCTTCTGAGCGTCGATCAGGTAGTAGGAGTCGTTTCCCAGCACCTTGCTGACAATGAAGGGGCCCTCCCAAGGTGCCGACAGCTTGTGCTGGCCGGCTGTTCGCTGGATCAGTCGGAGCACAAGGTCGCCCTCTTGGAAAGATCTTGGCCTGACCTTCCTGTTGTAGTATCGGCGCAGACTCTGCTGGTAGATGCTGGACCGGCTGAGTGCCAACAACCGGCCCTCTTCCAGCAGATCGACGCCGTCTTGACGTGCTTCTTCTGCTTCTTCCTCGGTGTACATGGTGACTCGCGGGGAGTCGAACTCTATGTCCGTCGGGATGACGGCTTCGGCACCGTAGACGAGGAAGAAGGGTGTGAAGCCGGTTGACTTGTTTGGAGTCGTGCGCAGACTCCAGAGGACGGCTGGCAATTCGTCAAGCCAACAGCCGGCCGAACGCTCCAGTGGTTCGACCAGTCGAGGCTTTATGCCAGACAGGATGAGGCCATTTGCTCGCTCTACCTGGCCGTTTGACTGCGGATGGGCAACGGACGCTAAGTCCAGTCGGATGCCCTGAGTCGCGCAAAAACGGGCCAAGGCACCTTTGGCAAAATTTGTGCCGTTGTCGGTGATGATGCTGTGCGGTATGCCATACCGAGTCGTGATGTCGGCGATGAAGGTCACTGCAGTCGGACCATTCAACTTCTTGATGGGCTTCACTTCTATCCACTTGGTGAACTTGTCCACCGCGACAAGTAAGTGAGTTAGGCCACCTCGTACTGTTTTGAATGGACCCACCATGTCCAGGCCCCAAACCGCAAAGGGCCAGGCAATGGGGATAGTCTTGAGTGTGGAAGTCGGCTGATGTGGCTTCGAGCGGAACATCTGGCACCCCTTGCACTTTTGGACTAACTCTTTGGCCTCTTCCAGGGCAGTTGGCTAGAAGAAACCGTGTCGGAAGGCTTTGGCGACGAGTGCTCTCGAGGCCGCTTGGTGGCCGCACTCGCCTTCATGAATGTCTCTGAGAATTGCTTGGCCTTGCTCTGGCTCGACGCAGCGCTGGTAGAGCCTAGTGACACTGCGCCTGACCAGCTCTTTGTTGACTATGGTGTAGGCTGCCGCTCGGTGTTGTACTTGCTAAGCCAGGATTTCATCAGTTGGAAGCTCTTTGCTTACTAGGAACTTGAGGATGGGCTGGGCCCATGAGGGTGTTGCTATTTCTTCAATCGTCAGTACTGCGACTTGGACGAGGGCGGCTAGGCTGGGAGGCGGCGGGCTGGAGTCCACAGCAGCTTGCTGACTTGACGATGTCCCCGGGCCAACTGGAGCAGTCCCGGGGCCGAGTTCTGGAGTCTTAGGTCTGGCCGCCGCAGTCCCCGGGCCGGGTCCTGAAGTCCCTGGGCCGGCTTTGACTGCAGCGTTCTTGGAGTCGGATCCGACTTCTTCGGGTGGAGTTGGCACAAAGATTGAGTCCGACTCTGGTGAAGGCTTGATAGACGGCTTGAGGAGGCGCCGAAGGGCGACACCGGATGGTATTGCTTGGCGGGTGGAGCCGATTCGTGCCAAGGCGTCTGCTTGGTCGTTGTCGTTCCTTGGCACGTGGAGGAACTCGCACCCCTCGAAATATCCGCAGAGTTGTTGCACAAGGAAACGGTAGCTCGCCATGTTTGCGTCCTTGGCGTCCCAATCGCCAGATGATTGCCGGACCACCAAGTCAGAGTCGCCATAACACAGGATCCGGCGAATGCCGAGTTCTTTGGCAAGCCGGAGCCCGTGAATGAGCGCCTCGTACTCGTCCACGTTGTTGGAGGCGGCGAAATGAATCTGCAGCGCATATCTGAGCTTGTCGCCCTTGGGGGAAGTGAGGATGACGCCGGCTCCCAAGCCGGTGCACATCTTGGAGCCATCGAAGTGCATCCGCCAATGGGTGGAGTCGGGCGCTGGTGGCAGATACTGGGTCTCGGCCCAATTGACGAGGAAGTCGGCCAGTGCTTGCGACTTGATGGCGGTGCGGGGCTCGTAGTAGATGGTGTAGGGAGCCAGGTCGATGGCCCATTTGGCCACTCGGCCAGAAGCATCTCGGCTTCCGATGATCTCGGCTAGTGGGGCTATGCAGACCACAGTGATTGGATGCTCCTAGAAGTAAGGGGGTAGTTCTGCTTGGAGGCCGATAGTACTTCGCTCAGGTAATATACCGGTCTCTGGACAGGTAGCGCCTTGCCTTCCTCCTTGTGCTCGACTACAATGACAGTGCTGACTACCCGGCTGGTGGTGGCAATGTATAGGAGCATAGGCTCTTTGGGAGTCGGAGCCGCCAGCACAGGGGGAGTAGTCAACATTTTCTTCAGTTGGAGAAAAGCCTCGTCCGCCTTGGGAGTCCATTCAAAAAAGGTTGTCTTCTTCATGAGCTGATATAAGGGGAGAGCCTTTTCGTCCAGCCGACTGATGAATCAGCTGATGGACGCCAAAGAGCTAGTGAACTTCTGCACATCTAACAGTCGTCTGGGTGCTTCCATCCTCTCGATGGCCTTGATCTTCACAGGGTTGCACTCTATGCCGCGTTCAGAGACCAGGAAACCAAGGAGCTGGCCGGCTGGTACTCCGAAGACGCACTTCTCGGGGTTGAGCTTGATCTGGAATCGGCGCAGGTTCTCAAAGGTTTCCTTGAGGTCTTCCAACAGAGTTCCATGTTTTTCCGTCTTCACCACCACGTCATCCACGTAGACGTGGGCATTTCTGCCGAGTTGCTTGAGGAGGCACTTCTGCATGCAACGCTGAAAGGTGGCGCCGGCATTCCTCAAGCTGAACGTCATGGTCAGGTAGCAGAAGGCACCAAACGGTGTGATGAAGGTGGTCTTCAGTCTGTCAGCCTGGTTCAGCTTGATCTGGTGATATCCAGAATATGCATCTAAGAAACTCAACAGCTCGCATCCGGCTGTGGAGTCTATCACCTGATCAATTCTAGGCAGAGCAAATGGGTCCTTGGGACAGGCCTTATTGAGACTTGTGTAGTCGATACACATCCGCCATTGCTTGTTCTTCTTCAGCACCAGCACTGGGTTTGCTAGCCACTCTGGGAAAAACACTTCCATAATGAAGCCGGCTGCTAGGAACCGGGCTATCTCTTCTCCGACAACTCTTCTCTTCTCTTCTGACAGGCGGCGCAAGGGCTGCCTGATGGGCTTCATATCAGACCAGACATGTAATTTGTGCTCGGCGAATTCCGTCGGTACACCTGGCATGTCTTTAGGGGACCATGCAAAGATGTCTCGATTCTCACGGAGGAAATCGACGAGCTCGCCTTCCTATTTGCTGCCAAGGTTTGTACCCATGACAGCGTACCTCTCTGGGTGCTCCGGGTCCAAAGGTATCTTCTTCGTTTCTCTGGCCGGCTTGAATGATCCTTCTGCTTCCGACTCCTTGGGGTCGGGCGACAACTCGGGTTGCTTGCCGGCCATCGCCACAACCCGATCAAGAAGCCGTTTCTCAGCTGCGATCACCAAGGACTCAGCCAGCCGACTGCTTTCGGCCGCGCAAGCGGATGACTTTCTGTAGTCGCCGGCCACGATTAGAATTCCCTTGGAACTCGGCATCTTCATCTTGAGGTAGGCGTAGTGGGGGACTGCCATGAACTTGACCAAAGCAGGTCGGCCAAGCAACGCATGGTACGGGCTTTCAAGGTCCACCACTTCGAACCAAATTGGCTCTCGGCGGAAATGATCTTTGTCCCCAAAGAGGACGTCTATCAGGATGTTGCCGATTGGTGAGCAGGAAAGTCCGGGAACAATGCCGTGGAACACAGTCCGGCTGCTCTGAAGCTGTCTTCGCTTGATTCCTAACTTCTCCATTGTATCCTTGTACAGGATGTTGATACTGCTGCCTCCGTCTATCAGCACTCGCGAGAAGCGAGCGGCCCGCCTATCTGTGGCGAGTGTGGCGCCTAAGACAAGGGCGTAGGAGCCTGGATTCGGCATCACCTCTGGGTGGTCAGCTCTGCTCCAACTGATAGGTCTCTCCGACCAGTGCATGAACTCTGGAGTGCTTGACGCGACTGCGTTCACCTCTTGCTGCTGCTGGCGCCTGCTGCGTCGATCGGCAGCCACACTGGTGAACACCACATAGGCTTCGTGCTCATCTAGGAACTCGTCTTGTATCGCGCCGACTGGCCTGACCGCTGGCTGCTGGGGCGGCTGCGGAGGAGGCGGCCCAGCAGGCGGGGGAGGGAGTAGGCCGTCTCCCTTGGCGATTCTGGTCAGCCAGTGGCATTTCCGGGTGGTGTGGTTTGACGGCTTCGCGCCGCTGTGGAACTTGCAGGGGCCATCCAGGGTCTACTCATAGGAGAAGGCCGGCAACCAGTTGGACTTGCCGCCTTTCTGCCGCTTGGTCGGAGGCTGTCCCTCCGGCTGTTGGTCTTCGACTGTCGCCACTTGCCGGCTGTTAGAAGCTGGCTGCGGGGCCTTGCGCTTGTGGTCGTTCTGCTGCTGCCGCCGACTGGTGTCCCCAGCCGGAGTTCTCAGAGCCTGAGGGGCGACTTTGCCAGTCGCACTGACTTGAATCTCCGCCTTCATGGAGGAGTCGGCCGTGGCGTACTTGTCTGCTATGATTAGCAGCTCATCGAGGGTCTCCGGCTCGTCGCAGAGGAGCTTGTGCTTGAGGAGGGTGCCTTCTCTGCACCCGGCAGTAAAGTACTCGATAGCCTGCACCTCGTGCATGCCCTCGCAGGAGTTCCGGAGCTCGGCCCAGCGTGTGAGGTAGTCGCGAGTGGACTCGTCGGTACCTTGCACGCACAAGGAGAGTTGGCGAGGCTTGGGAGGTCGCTTGTACGTGCTCGTGAAGTTGCGGACGAAGGCCTCGATGAAGTCGACCCAGCTATTGATGCTGCGAGGCTTCAGACTGTTCAACCATGTCTGGGTCGTGCCCTGGAGCATGAGTGAGACATATCTTACGGCAACACGCTTGTTGCCGTTCGCTATATTGACGGCTGTGGAGTAATCAATCAGCCAGTCCTCCGGCTTCACGGTGCTGGTGTATTTGGGCGTGTCCCGAGGGAGTGTGAACCCTTTGGGAAAAGGCTCATCTCGGATGCGGGGTCCAAAACAGGGAGGACCCAGCTCGTCTTCTTCTTCCAGCGCCAGGGATCGGTGGAGTCGGTCGATCCGGTGGCGGGCATCATTCTCTCCGACTCCCTCTCGGCGGCCAAGGCAGTCGCCGAGAGTCGGATGCTCTACGGGCGGCGGGGAGACTCGCCTTTCTCTGCGAGGAGGGGGGCAGATAGTCGTCCCGCCGTTCCACCGCTTTGGGGCGGCCGTCTTGGTCGCGCTCAATGGTGATGCGAGTCCGACTGTGGCTGACAGCCGGCCCCTTGTCTTTCCTTCCGCGGACCCCGCTAGTCGGCGTCCGAGATGTCGCGCCTTGATCTCGGCGGGGTGGCGGGTCATCGTTTTGTTGCCGCCGTGCCTCCGTGCGACAGCCGGCTTCGTTCTGCGCAGCAGCCGCGTCGAGGAGCTGCTGAACTCGCTCCATCATCAGGCGGCACTCTTCGCCCTCGAAGTTGTCGAGCTCATCTGCCGCCGCCTGGGCGGCACGGATGTTCTCCGCAGGCATGGCATACACAGTGCGATCGGCCCCGAACAGATTGGCGATTGCCACGCCACGCTGCCAGACCGCGCCTAGGCGGCTAGGGCCAGTCGGAGCCGGCGATCCGCCCACGGCGCGATCCATCTCGCGTTGATAGGCTTCTGACAAGTGTCTCATGCTTGCCAGCTTCTTTGCGCCCTCAATAAGCTGAAGGCGGCGCGCCTCCAGCGTCTCGGCGTCAGCATCTCCCGGAATCGGCGCGGTGAGGTCTGAGTCGAGCGGGTCATGCGCTCCCTTGCCGGAATGCTCGCCGTGGTTGAGGACGAGGACCTCTGTGATGGTGCTACCGCCGCTCTCCACGCAAGGGAGCGGCTCGTCGTAGACCACCATGTTGGTGGGGAACGCATCGAGCGACGCGGTGTCGGAGTCGACCAGCATTGGGTTAGTGGATCCTATGGACTCCAGGTCCATGGAAGGCTCGGCGGCGACGTGGAGTTGGTTGAGGAGACCCGCGAGGAGGCTATCGGGGCCGCTCGTGCCTGCGCCGGACGCAGGCTCATCGGAGAGGCGAACCTCGCCAATAAGCTCGGCGAGGTAGCTGTCCACGCAGGCGATCTCAGCGCCATGCAGCGCATCGGCACAGACTCCATCTGGCATGCCGGGCTGGCTGTGCTCGCCAGGGAGAAAAAGGGTTCCCGTCCAGAGCAGGTCTCCGGACGACGGTGCACCTCGCCCCACGGTGGGCGCCAAATGTCGGGGGTTGGGTACGACATATGCCAAAGGATGGCTTATCATGGTGGGAGCGAGTAGAACGTCGCCGGTGCCCGGAAGCGGGATGAGGCGAAGACATGCAGGCCGGTGGATCTTACCCAGCTTCAGGGCTCACCATGGAGATAACACCCCTACTGCTGCTCTGCGGGGTCTCCGCATGGTCACTATGGCAAAGTGGACACAATGGTGCTCCTAGAGCTGTTTCTGGAGGTAGGAGAGGGCAAGGCTAGCTCTCTCCTTCCTATATTCTGGGATCTAGTGTTATCTAGGTACGAACCCTTTGCATGGGCTCTCCTGGGGGTTTATATAGGCCTACCCCCAGGGGTACAACGATAATCTGGCTGGGCGCGGGTCCCAGCCGTCTGTCTCTCAGGCCGTCGTCTTCTCCGCCGCCTACTGGGGCCCACCGACTGGCGGGCCCCGCGGACAGGCCTGGTACTGTAGCGGTGCTTCTGATGACGCTGGCTTGGTCATGAGGTCATGGCAACAGTGCTGCCGCCTGGCGGGCGTTTACTGTCGCCATTCCCCATCTTGTCTGATTAATGGCGTGCGGGCCCGTGGGAGGGGCCGGCCGACTCCAGGGGGCCGACTCCCACGTGTCCGTCTTCAGGGCGCGCTCGCCGTCTTCTGTCTACCTGCTGACAGGCGGTCCCGCCGTCGTTGGGTCGTACAGGCAGGCGTCGTGGGCACACTGCGCCGCCCACCAAGGCTGAGGTCAGGGCCGGCATGGCAACAGTGCCGCGCCACGATGGAGATCTCCATCGATATGGCGCACTGTAGCCATGCTGGTCCTTTGTGGGCAGGGTAGAGACGGTCATGCTGCGACCGTCCCCCGCCCTGTCCACCACGGTGAAGGCAGGGGGTGGTTGGAGTCGCGAGCCGACTACCCTCAGCCGGCTTCTCTAGAAGTCGCCAGCTGAGAGTCGGCTTATCTTGGAGTCGGCTCTAGGACTCGGCATATCTTGGAGTCGGCTCTGGGACTCGGCAGATCTTGGAGTCAGCTCTGGGACTCGGCAGATCTTGGAGTCGTCCCTGGGACTCGGCTTGAGGGGCGCAACCCGTCCCGATGTCTTGAAAGGTTCTGGGGCTCGGGTTGGCCTACCCGTGGCCCATTACTCCGACAGCATTTATCATGCAGAGTAGATTTACTAGTAAGAGATATATTTTACTAACCCGAATTTGGAGCTCTCTAGGTGCATTTGCGGATCTGCCGAGGAGTATTGTGGATGCCGCCACATTCTTCTGAGCCGAAGAGGGGAGCTCAACGGAGAAGTTGTTCTGGTTGCAGTACCTTGCGCCAGAACTTCCAGTGCCCCTGAGTGACCAGCTGAAGCAGTTGTCCAAGTTGCACAGGGTGGCCGGACTGGCCATGAAGGATGTTATAGTCTGTTTGTGGCCAGCTGAATCCATTCCTAGTAGTCACTTCGGACTCATGAAGAGGCTAGTGGAGGCGCTTCCTCGGATAGATGCCCTCAAGCGGCCATCCTGCATAGAAGGTGCTCGGATGGCCTTTGCCTATGTCAAAGTACAGTGGGCGAAGATGAAGGGCTCTGAGATTGCCACTGCGGGCCACCTGAAGGCAAAGAGCACCGGCGGCCAGAGAAGTATTTTGACGAGGTCCTCGAGGGAGCCCGTATTGTAGAGGGCCAGTGCTCCAAGGACATCATATTTGAGTAGTTGAGTCCAGTTTGTAAGAGTCATGTAATGAACTCATGATGTAAAAATGGTTATGCTTTATAATTAGTTTATCCTCCTATTAGGTTGTTTATATGTTTGAAAGTTTACCAATCATCAGCTTCAGCCCCCACGTAAATATTACAGGGGTGTTCAGGAACGCATGATAGCACTTAATCCAATGTCTTGGTCTGATGTAGGAGGTGTCTTGCAGAGTGAACCAGGCAATCATACTATGCGGCTTTAGTACTTTCACTTAGCCATAAGAGTCCATTGGTGGCGCTAAGTACTAGCCCCTCGTTGCATGCACGACAATCCGGAGTTCA
>NC_057798.1:505757770-505758515 GCF_018294505.1 Triticum aestivum | reverse complement strand
AGAAGAAGAAGGAGCAGAAGAAGAAGAAGCAGAAGAAGAAGAAGAAGAAGAAGAAGAAGAAGAAGAAGAAGAAGAAGAAGAAGAAGAAGAAGAAGAAGAAGAAGAAGAAGAAGAAGAAGAAGAAGAAGAAGAAGAAGAAGAAGAAGAAGAAGAAGAAGAAGAAGAAGAAGAAGAAGAAGAAGAAGAAGAAGAAGAAGAAGAAGAAGAAGAAGAAGAAGAAGAAGAAGAAGAAGAAGAAGAAGAAGAAGAAGAAGAAGAAGAAGAAGAATCCAGTGTAATCTTAACTACATCTCATAGGAAATCCTCACTTTTCCAAGACAGAAGAGAAGCAAGCAACGGATTGAGCAACTAGCGCGAAAGCCGTTGCGCGTTAGCGCATCCGTTTTCTTGCTTGATTTTTGTTAATCCAAATAGGGATATAAGGTCTTGAGACAAGGCTGTAACTCCTACTTATTTCTATTCATTAAAGCTTGCCCATGGCTGCTTTCTTCCCATTCTTTCTTCTTTCTCCGTCACTAGATTCCGGTTAAAACGCTTGGTCCACCCATGCTTTTCCTCTCCATTTTTCATATGGAAAGGGAAAGCAGTGCCAACTTATTGGAATTCTGCATGGCATATTTCCCAACCTTCATTCCTGCTATTCCAGGCTCTAGTGCTCAGTCATAAACCTATTGCCCGCTCCGCTTTCCCATTCCTATTGCTTTCGGTATCTGAATCTTCCTGAATTCAAGTAGAGAATACCAGG
>NC_057798.1:505755378-505757760 GCF_018294505.1 Triticum aestivum | reverse complement strand
GAAGAAGAAGAAGAATCCATCTTCAAGCGCATTGCATCCATCTTCAAGAGCATTGAATCCACCTTCACCTTGTGATCATCAATGGCATCACCAACATACACTACAAAAAAAGACACATCCATGTCATTTTGGGCCAAATGAAATTTTTTCTGTCATACTTATGACACTTCTATGACGATAATTATGACAAAACCCAGCATCATCATAGATGTGGTGGGCTCCTACTTCCATGACAAAAAATCATGAAAGAAAATGGGCTTTTTGTCCTAGGCGGGTCGGAGACGCAGTTGCATGACATTCTTTGGGCCATCCATGACGGAAAAAACCATGGTAGAAGCCAGGGCGAGGAAAATATCAGGGAGTTCCCGGTTATGGTGGGTTGTGGAGGGCCGAGGGATGCGTGTTTCTCTCATACACGTACGTGTGTGGGTGCAAGGCGTTGGGCTCTAACTGAACCCGAGCGAGGCGTTCTCTTACTGAACCCGAGTTATTGCACTAGCTATGTTACTGAACCCCGATCGATCCCTTGCTGTTAACTGAACCCGATCAAGCGATTCCTTCACTACTGCTGCTAACTGAAGCCGATCGAAACTGCTGCCTCTTAATGAACAATGAGCATTGTTAGGGGTTGGATGAATGTTCCTAGTGGGGGTTGGATGAACAGGACCCCGTGGGGGTGTAGAGGCCGTTGCCGCTGGATGAACAGGACCCCGATCAAGCCGGTTGGGGCTGGATGAATAGGATGACCCCATGGAGGGCTGGCTGAATAGTAGCCGGTGGAGGGCTGGATGAACAGCCCGTGGAGGGGTGGTTGAACAGGACCCCATGGAGAGGGCTGGTTGAACAGTAGCCAGTGGAGGAGCGGTGGAGGCTGGATGAAAAGTAGCCCGTGGATGAACAATTGCAGGTGGAGGCTGGAGGAGGTCGAGGTGGATGAACATTAGCCCATGGAGGCTAGAGGATGTCGACGGTGGAGATGAACAGTAGCCCGTGGAGTCCCGTTTTGTGGTACGCCACACCCCTCCCGATGAACAGGACCCCCATTTCGACCATAGTGCTCCAATACAAGTCCGTTTCCTCCATTTCGTGGTACGCCACACCCCTCTCGATCAACAGGACCCCGTATCGATCGTAGGCACTCGAAAAAAGTCTGTTTCATCCATCTTGCGGTACACCAGACCCCTCCTGATGAACATGATCCCATTTCGACCCTAGGCGGTCGAACACAAGGCTGTTTCCTCCGTCCAGGCCTCGTTTCGATCGGCTGTTCCATCCAAGCCGGTTGCCTCCTGATGAACACGACGACATAGTTTCTCTGTTCTGAGCCAGCCGGTTGGCTGTCCATGAACAGGATGCCATCGCTGCCTCTCCATGTACACAAGCCCTGGCCGTACGTATACGCGAGTAGGCGTTCGAGTCCCCGCCCGTTGTATGTACGTCATCGTATTTACTTTCTTGCACACTAGCTGTATGTACGTGTACATGCTACATGCGTGCCTCTACTGTGACACATGCGCGCCTCTTCTATAATGCGTGCCCTTCCTTACTCGGCCATGGTTCATCGTTGCAGCCTGCAGACAGACCGATCGAGAGTTTGTACATACACGTTCACGACCAGAATGACTATGCTATGCATGCTTCGACCAGGTGGGTCCCGACTATCAGGCACTTCCTTGCATGCATAGATGTAGCATGTGGGTCCTAGCAGTCAGGGGGAAACATATTTTTCGTGAAATATGGTGGCCCGTCCGCTGGGTCCTTTCTATCAGGTGGAGGAATTATTATTTTGCGTGTAATAAGTAGTCATTTCCTTGCTGCGGACATGGACCCAGCTGTCAGCCTCTCCACGTATAGTACTCTTCCGATGGAAGTCATTCCTTGACCACATTGACCGCGCCGCGCCGAGAGCACCAAAGCAGTGGACGACGGTGAGGCCTAGGAAGGTGATGACACGGAGCCGGGGAAGACGCGACAGTGTATGCCCGCGTGGAGAGGAGTACGAGGGTTCACTGGTTCGGCTGCGATGTGAGGCTACCGTCGCCGCAGAATAATAAGGGGTGCGGGGTGAGTAGTGGGATGGCCTGGTCAGTAGTGGCAGTAGTAGGGGGCGGCGAGGCCTTCGCGACAGCACAGCCGGCCATGGGAGGCAAGAGCACGCGGCATGACCGATGCTAGTTTGGGAGGCTGGAGCAAGAAGACCAGAGGTTGAAGAAGCACTACGGCAGTTGGATGGACATCGTACAGTCACTGGAGCTACAATCATTCATATTGACTAAGTTGACAAAGCCTCCATCCGCTTCAACTTAGTAGGCCCACAAGTCAGCCTCCCACTATCATGAGTCCCAGCTAGCAGGGGGGTATTAATTTTTTTGTGCATAATAA
>NC_057798.1:505742281-505755073 GCF_018294505.1 Triticum aestivum | reverse complement strand
GAAATACAGAGGCCCTTCCAGTGGGTCCCAGTTGTGAGGTGGAGGAATGATATGTCTCGAATGTATCTACTTCTCCAAACACTTTTGCCCTTGTTTTGGACTCTAACTTGCATGATTTGAATGAAACTAACCCGGACTGACGTTGTTTTTAGCAGAACTACCATGATGTTGTTTTATGTGTAGAAAAGAAAAGTTCTCGGAATATCCTGGAAATCCACGGAGGCACTTTTTGGAATTAATAAGAATTTTTGGCAAAAGAATTAATGCCAGGGGGCCCACAGCCTGTCCACGAGACAGGGGGCGCGCCCCCCTAGGGCGCGGCCTCCTATTTCTTGGGCCCCCTGGACCTCCTCCGACCTCAACTCCAAGTCCATATATTCCGTCTCAGAGAGAAAAAAATCTGAGATAAAGTTTCATCGCGTTTTACAACACGGAGCCGCTGCCAAGCCCTAATCTCTCTCGGGAGGGCTGATCTCGAGTCCGTTCGGGGCTCTAGAGAGGGGGATTCGTCGCCGTCGTCATCATCAACCATCCTCCATCACCAATTTCATGATGCTCACCGCCGTGCGTGAGTAATTCCATCATAGGCTTGCTGGACGGTGATGGGTTGGATGAGATTTACCATGTAATCAAGTTAGTTTTGTTAGGGTTTGATCCCTAGTATCCACTATGTTTTGAGATTGATGTTGCTATGACTTTGCTATGCTTAATGCTTGTCACTAGGGCCCAAGTGCCATGATTTCAGATCTGAACCTATTATGTTTTCATGAATATATGTGTGTTCTTGATCCTATCTTGCAAGTCTATAATCACCTATTATGTGTTATGATCTGACAACCCCGAAGTGACAATAATCGGGATACTTCTCGGTGATGACCGTAGTTTGAGGAGTTCATGTATTCACTATGTGTTAATGCTTTGGTATAGTTCTCTATTAAAAGGAGGCCTTAATATCCCTTAGTTTCCGCTAGGACCCCGCTGCCATGGGAGGGTAGGACAAAAGATGTCATGCAAGTTCTTTTCCATAAGCACGTATGACTATTTACGGAATACATGCCTACATTACATTGATGAATTGGAGCTAGTTCTATATCACCCTATGTTATAACTATTGCATGAGGAATCGCATCCAGCATAATTATCCATTATTGATCCATTGCCTATGAGCTTTTCATATATTGTTCTTCGCTTATTTACTTTTCCGTTGCTATTGTTACAACTACTACAAAAACCCAAAAACATTTATCTTTACTGTTGCTACCGTTACCATTATTATCATACTACTTTGCTACTAAATACCTTGCTGCAGATACTAAGTTATCCAGGTGTGGTTGAATTGACAACTCAACTGCTAATACTCAAGAATATTCTTTGGCTCCCCTTGTGTCGAATCAATAAATTTGGGTTGTACTTCACCCTCGAAAGTTGTTGCGATCCCCTACACTTGTGGGTTATCAAGACTAATTTCTGGCGCCGTTGCCGGGGAGCATAGCTTTATTCTTTGAGTCACTTGGGATTTATATCTGTTGATCACTATGAAGAACTTGAAATACGCTAAGACCAAGATTTTGCCCTCAACTACGAGGGGAGGTAGGGAACTGCCATCTAGCTCTGCACTAGATTCTCCTTCCGTTATTAGTAGGCTTGCGACACCTAAACCTGCTACTGCTATGAATTATGATATGTCGCATGTTATTGATGATGCCACTTCTGCTATGCATGATGAAGCTACTTCTGTGCGTGATACTACTTTGCCATTAGGTGAATTTCTAGATGAACAACTTGCTAGAGTTAGGGGGAATGAAAATATTGAAGAACCTATTATTGATGATAGTGATGATGAACGTTCCCCCAATGATTATGTATTACCTGTTGTTCCTAAGGGTTATGTTATGAATGAAGCAGCTGCTATGGAAATTCTTGCTTGCAATGATAGAAATGATCTTAAGAAATTATTAGCTAGATGGAAGCAACAGTCTCTTAATGCTAGAATGAAACCCGATCCTGCTTTTGCTACTTCACCTATCTGTGTTACTGATAAGGATTATGAATTCTCTGTTGATCCTGATATTATTACTTTAGTTGAATCTGATCTTTTTATGGCCTTGAATCTTAAACTGTTGTGGCGCATCTTACCAAGTTGAATGATATAGCCACCCTGTTCACTCATGATGAGAAGTCTCGCTATTTATACATCCTTAAGATATTTCCGTTCTCATTAAAGGGTGATGCTAAGACTTGGTATAATTCTCTTGCTCCTGGTTGTGTGCGTAGTCCCCAGGATATGATTTATTACTTCTCTGCTAAATATTTCCTTGCTCATAAGAAACAAGCTGCCTTGCGGGAAATATATAATTTTGTGCAAATCAAAGAAGAGAGTCTCCCACAAGCTTGGGGGAGGCTTCTCCGGTTACTTAATGCTTTTCCTGATCATCCTCTTAAGAAAAATGAAATACTTGATATCTTTTATAATGTACTAACCGATGCTTCCAAGGACTACTTGGATACTTGTGCTGGTTGTGTTTTCAGGGAAAGAACAGTCGACGAAGCTGAAATATTATTGAATAATATGTTGACTAATGAAAATAATTGGACTCTTCCTGAGCCAGTTCCTGAAGTAATTCCTGAACCAATTGAGCCAACTCCTAAGCCTATTCCTAAACCCACTCCGAAGAGAGAGGTGTTTTATTTCTCAGTCCTGAAGATATGCAAGAGGCAAAGAAATCAATGAAAGAAAAAGGTATTAAAGCTGAAGATGTTAAGAATTTACCACCTATTGAAGAAATACATGGTCTTAATTTACTGCCTGAAGAACCACATTATCTTGATAACCGGACAGAGGTAGTAAAGGTAAATTCTCTCTATAGATATGATAAAGTTGAAGTACCCTCTACTAAATTTCATAGCCCATGCTTAGATGAATTTGATGACTTTATGGCTAGACAAGAAAGTTTTAATGCTTATGTTGGTAGAGAGTTAAAGAATAATGCTTTCGAGATAGGACGTGTAGGTAATAATCTGGCTAGAGTTAAAGATGAACTTCACCGCGTTAGCAAATATGCTTCTATGGTTGCTACTCAAGCTGAGAAAGTACTCAAAGCTCAAAATGATTTGCTTGAAGAATTGAATAATAAAAATGACTTTGCCGTTAGAGTGGCTACTAGAACTGGTAGAATGACTCAGGAACCTTTGTATCCTGAAGGCCACCCTAAGAGAATCGAGCAAGATTCTCAGAGAAATAATTTAGAGGCACCTAGTTTTTCTAAGAAGAAAAAGAAAATTGATAGAACATTGCATGCTTCTAGTGAACCTACTGTGGACACACCTGAGAATCCCAATGATATTTCTATCTCTGATGCTGAAACACAATTAGTTGATGAACATGAACCTAGTGATATTTTTAATGATAATGTTCATGATGATGCTCAACCTAGCAAAAACAATGATGTAGAGATTGGACCTGTTGTTGATCTTGATAACCCACAATCAAAGAATCAATGTTATGATAAGAGAGACTTTGTTGCTAGGAAGCACAAGAAAGAAAGAGAACCATGGGTTCATAAACCCATGCCCTTTCCTATTAAACCATGCAAGTCAAAGGATGATGAGGATTTTGAGCGCTTTTCTGAAATGATTAGACCTATTTTCTTATGTATGCGCTTAAGTGATATGCTTAAAGTAAATCCATATGCTAAGTATATGAAGGATATCATTACAAATGAAAGAAATATAGCGGAAGCTGAAATTTCCACCATGCTTGCTAATTACACTTTTAAGGGTGGAATACCAAAGAAACTTGGAGATCCGGGTGTGCCAACTATACCATGCTCCATTAAAAGAAATTATGTCAGAACTGCTTTATGTGATCTTGGAGCTGGTGTTAGTGTTATGCCTCTCTCTTTATATCGTACACTTGAATTGAATAAGTTGACACCTACTAAAATATCTTTGCAAATGGCTAATAAATCAACTGCTATACCTGTCGGTATTTGTGAGGATGTGCCTGTTGTGGTTGCAAATGTCACTATCATAACGGACTTTGTTATTCTTGATATTCCCGAGGACGATAGTATGTCTATTATCCTTGGTAGACCTTTTCTTAATACTGCAGGGGCTGTTATTGATTGCAACAAGGGCAATGTCACCTTTCATGTTAATGGCAATGAGCATACGGTACACTTTCCGAGGAAACAATCTCAAGTTCATAGCATCAATTCTATTGAAAAAGTTCCAACTATCATTTTTGGAGGTTTTGAATTTCCTCTCCCTACTGTCAAGAAAAAATATGATATTCTTATTGTTGGGGATTTTCATATCCCCGTCGAGGTAACCTAGTGTTATTCGAAATTTCTCCGGTTCTGTGTTATTCAGAATGAGTTTGTTAACAAGACTTGATCAACCTTGTTAGCGGGTTCATTTTTATGATCCCGAGATGGATGAAACTAGAAGGCACGACCTTCTGTACCCTCTTTTTACTTTCTGTTATTTAGATTAAATAAAGCAAAAATAGTATTATCCGTCTATTTTCTGAATTATCCATGCATTAAAAAATAGTCCGAAAATAAAAGTGCTCCAAATGCCCTGCAAATTTAGTATGATTTTTTCTGGAATATTTGAGGATTTTAGGCACTGAAAACACTGTAGGAGGGGCAAGCACCAGGCCACGGGAGAGGAGCCCCCCCTGTAGGGCGCACCCCTTGTCTCGTGGGCCCCTGGTTGCTCCCCTCCACTTATACCAGCTCCCACACACTTCATCTTCCACCCAAAAAAATCCCCATCTAGCTCAAGCACGAGTTCTAGCTCGTTTTGCTGCGATTTTCGGCCTCCTTGCTCAAAGCTCCATTCACAAAATTGCTTTGGGAGATTGTTGCTTGGTATGTGACTCCTCCATTAGTCCAATTAGTTTTTGTTCTAGTGCTTTATTCATTGCAACTTTTTGCTGCTTAGGTGACCATGCTCTTGAGCTTCCATGTTAAATTTTTGAGGTCCCAAGCAATTCCAATGCATGATATGGGCTCTAGGCACTTGTAGGAGTAGTTGCTATCAATCTTGTTTAGTTTTATGCACTTTTATTTTGAAGTCACTAAAAATTTCAGAAATTTTCAGAGAATGTTAAGGAGACTGTTGAGGGGCTCTTCTAGCCAAAGCTCCCAGGAAAAACAAGCCAAAGAGAAGGAAAAATCCATGTATAATCTTCCTCGCTTGGCGGAAGTAAGGCCGTGTGAATGGCCATGTGATGATTTCTTGAAAGAGGCTGGAATTCATGAAGACTTTTATGCTTTAATCGAGACTACAGGCCTCACCGGTTTCATCAACGACCGAATCGATCAGTATCTCTTACTCACCAATACTTTCATGCAAAACTTTTATTTTTATCCTAAGAAGTCACGCCTACAGTATCATTTCATTTATTTGACGAGTTCAAAGAAATGTATTTACGTCATTTTTGCGCGGTATGTAGGATACCTTATGAGGGAGAATAAGAGGAACCCCATCGTGAAGATGTGGCTGGCTTTGTTAATACTATCGCTGTAGAGGAGCCAAAGAAGGGTTCTGAAGCAAAAGTCTCTAGCATACACTTTCCTGTTTCACGCTACTTTTCCATATTTGCTAGTAGATGCTTGATTGGTCGTGGGAATAGTGGAAACTTGAGTGTTCCTGATATTATCATTCTTCAACATGCTTTGCTTGGAGACAATAGTTTTAATATGGGTGTCGTCATTGCTAAACGGCTAGCCCTTAATCGTACAAAAGGTCCCATATTTGGAGGTATCTATGCTGCACGTCTTGCTAAACATTTTCAGATACCCATTAGGCATCTTGAGGAGGAGGAGATAAAATTGCCTCCTCACATTTTAGATTACAAGAGCATGGTGGCACATAAGTTTATTGTTGACAATGAAGATAGGATGCTCTTGTATAAACTTAGATTCAATAAGAAACACTTTGAGATTATTATCTTGCCTGCGCCTCTGTTGTTTGATTTGCTTGCAGAAAAATTTCTCGTCACACCGGAAGCGGTGAACAATCATCGAGCCCAAGCTTTTACTCCAGAACCTGAACCTGAGCCGAAACCTGAACTGGACCCTTATCGTGCATCATCTGTCCAGTGGGATCCGGAGATGACCAACCAGTGGTATCCTGATTACACCTCCCAGTACACCGGGGAGAGTAGCGGCGCTCCTTGGTACTAAACCAACTTAGGCCAAAAGCCTAAGCTTGGGGGAGTACATATTTCTCACCGACTTTACATTTATGTTCACACACTAGTCGTCGGTGCTCATACTCTTTCATTGTATTATCCATGCTAGTTTAAATTTCTTTTTCTAGTTTTCTTCTTGTGTGTTTGATAAACCTTGAGAAAAACCAAAAAAATTAGTTAGTTTAATTCCCTTGCCTATAGTAGGAATTAAAATGAAAACCCAAAAAGATTTCTCATTCTTCTTTTACTTGTTGGGAGCATTCCCATGTAAATAGTTTTCTTTTCTTTTCTTTCCTTTGGGGGTCGAGAAGACCATATTGAAAATGCTTAGTGGCTCTTATATGCATGATTGTTTATTTAATTTAGAGCCCATATTACGTGTCTTCTCTCTTGAGTTGAATGCTTGCAGATTCCAGCTTAGTCCAATGCACGTGCACTCTTATTATTAAATACATCGTTCGGTCGTGCAAGTGAAAGGCAATAATGACGATATATGATGGACTTACTGGGATGAGAAAAGCTGGTATGAACTCGACCTCTCTTGTTTTTGTAAATATGATGAGTTCACCATTCCTGAGTTAGCTATTATGAAGTAAACATATTTGCAATGACATTTAGAGATTATAGTTACTTGTGCCATGCTTGATTAGCTATGAGTTATAATGGTTTACCTTGCATACCAACATGCTATTAGAATGATTTTGATGTGGTATGATGGGATGGTATCCTCCTTTTAATGAATTGAGTGACTCGACTTGGCACATGTTCACGCATGTAGTTGAATCAAATCAACATAGCCTCCACGATATTTATGTTCATGGTGGATTATATCCTACTCATGCTTGTACTCGGTGTGAATTAATTTTAATGCATGCTTACGACTGTTGTCGCTCTCTCAGTTGGTCGCTTCCTAGTCTTTTCCTAGCCTTCACCTGTACTAAGCGGGAATACTGCTTGTGCATCCAAACTCCTTAAACCCCAAAAGTCGTTCCATATGAGTCCACTATACCTACCTATATGCGGTATCTACTTGCCGTTCCAAGTAAATTTGTATGTGCCAAACTCCAAACCTTCAAATGAAATTCTGTTTTGTATGCTTGAGCAGCTCATGTTACAACTAGGGCTGCCTATATCTTCCATGCTAGGTGGGTTATTCTCAAGAAGAGTGGACTCCGCTCCTCATTCACGAGAAAGGGCTGGTAACCGGGATGCCCAGTCCAATGATCCAAAAAGATCAAAGTAAATCAAAATAATTAAAGAAAACTCCCCTAGGGTTGTTGTATGTTGGAGGCACTCGTTGTTTCGAGCAAGCCATTGATTGATGCTTGTTGGTGGTTGGGGGAGTATAAACCTTTACCATTCTGCATGGGAACTACCTATAATGCATGTAGTATGGAAGATACAACCATCTCATAGTTGTTGCGTTGACAACGAAAGTATGCCGCTCAAAATGTTATTCAATCTCTATTTTAAAATCGAGCTCTGGCACCTCTACAAATCCCTGCTTCCCTCTGTGAAGGGCCTATCTATTTACTTTTTATGCTGAGTCATCACCCTTCTTATTAAAAGCACCCGCTGGAGAGCACACTGTCATTTGCATTCATTATTACTGGTTTATATTGGGTATGACTTGATTGGATCTCTTTTACCATGAATTACAATGTTTAGTAAGTCCTTGATCTTTAAAGGTGCTCTGCATTTATGTTTTGCGGTCTCAGAAAGGGCTAGCGAGATACCATTTTGTTATATCATGTTATGATTATTTAGAGAAAGTGTTGTCATCCGAGTTTTATTATTATGGCTCGCTAGCTGATTATGCTATTGAAGTGAGTAATTGTGAGACCTATGTGTTATTGTGAGTATGGTTAGTTCATAATATTTCCTGAAACTTGAATGCTGGCTTTTCATGTTACAACAACAAGAGCAAACAGAGTTTGTAAAAGTTTTTATTTGTCACTTTCAGTTTATCAACTGAATTGCTTGAGGACAAGCAAAGGTTTAAGCTTGGGGGAGTTGATATGTTTCCAACGTATATACTTTTCCAAACACTTTTGCCCTTGTTTTGGAATCTAACTTGCATGATTTGAATGAAACTAACCTGGACTGACGCTGTTTTCAGCAGAACTACCATGATGTTGTTTTATGTGTAGAAAAGAAAAGTTCTCAGAATGTCCTGGAAATCCACGGAGGCACTTTTTGGAATTAATAAGAATTTTTGGCGAAATAATTAATGCCAGGGGGCCCACAACCTGTCCACGAGACAGGGGGTGCCACCCCCTAGGGCGCGGCCTCCTATCTCGTGGGCCCCCTGGACCTCCTCCGACCTCAACTCCAACTCCATATATTCTGTCTCGGGGCGAAAAAAATCATAGAGAAAGTTTCATCGCGTTTTACGACACGGAGCCGCCGCCAAGCCCTAATCTCTCTCGGGAGGGCTGATCTGGAGTCCGTTTGGGGCTCCGGAGAGGGGGATTCATCGTCGTTATCATCATCAACCATCCTCCATCACCAATTTCATGATGCTCACCGCCGTGCGTGAGTAATTCCATCGTAGGCTTGCTGGACGGTGATGGGTTGGATGAGATTTACCATGTAATCAAGTTAGTTTTGTTAGGGTTTGATCCCTAGTATCCACTATGTTCTGAGATTGATGTTGCTATGACTTTGCTATGCTTAATGCTTGTCACTAGGGCCCTAGTGACATGATTTCAGATCTGAACCTATTATGTTTTCATCAATATATGTGTGTTCTTGATCCTATCTTGCAAGTCTATAGTCACCTATTATGTGTTATGATCCGGCAACCCCGAAGTGACAATAATCGGGATACTTCTCGGTGATGGCCGTAGTTTGAGGAGTTCATGTATTCACTATGTGTGAATGCTTTGGTCCGGTTCTCTATTAAAAGGAGGCCTTAATATCCCTTAGTTTCCCCTAGGACCCCGCTGCCATGGGAGGGTAGGACAAAAGGTGGCATGCAAGTTCTTTTCCATAAGCACGTATGACTATTTACGGAATACATGCCTACATTACATTTATGAATTGGAGCTAGTTCTATATCACCCTATGTTATAACTATTGCATGAGGAATCGCATCCGGCATAATTATCCATTATTTATCCATTGCCTATGAGCTTTTCATATATTGTTCTTCGCTTATTTACTTTTCCGTTGCTATTGTTACAACTACCACAAAAACCCAAAAACATTTATCTTTACTGTTGCTACCGTTACCATTATTATCATACTACTTTGCTACTAAATACCTTGCTGCAGATACTAAGTTATCCATGTGTGGTTGAATTGACAACTCAACTGCTAATACTCAAGAATATTCTTTGGCTCCCCTTGTGTCGAATCAATAAATTTGGGTTGTACTTCACCCTTGAAAGCTGTTGCGATCCCCTACACTTGTGGGTTATCAACGAATCATTATTTTGTGCGTAATAAGGAGGCATTTCCTTGTGTGTGGACATGGACCCAGCTGTCAGCCTCTCCATGTACAATACACTTCCGATGGATGTCGTTTGTTGACCACGTTGACCACACCTCATCGAGAGCACCAGGGCGGTGGACGATGGCAAGGCCTAGGAAGGGAGTGACACGGAGCCGGGGAAGACTCAGTAGTGGTTGCCCACACGGTGGGGAGTACGAGGGTTGACTGGTTCGGCTGCCGTCGCTGGAAAATAACAGGAGGTGTGGGTGACTATCGGGATAGCCAGGCCAGGGATGCGAGTATGGTGGGGCCGTGAGGCCTGCCCGGCAACACAGCCGGTCACGGGAGGCGGGGGCAGGCGGTTCCACCGACGCTGGTTTGGGCGATTGGAGCAGGAAGATCAAGGACTGAAGAAGCACGATTGCCGTTAGATTGACAACTAACGGTCCGACGCTGGTAGAGTCGATTGTTGACTAAGTTTCTTTTTTTGAGAAACCTTGTGTAGACATGAACTTAGCAGGCCCACAAGTCAGCCTCCAAATCCGTGGCAGACAACATAGAACCCATTTGCTATTTTTTTAATAATTTGCATCCCATTTGCTAATTCTTAAGGAATTTATTACAGCCCATTTTCTGCCTAGGACCACGGTCAAAAAGTTCAACCTTATTTTGCAAATTTCGGTGGAGTCCGAACTGTTGTAATCCCGAAATGATAAACATTTATTTTTTAAGAACTTATTGATTTACCATAAAAATCATTTTGTTTTTGTAAGCAAATAAGACGTGGGACAATTGAGTTGGTTTTAATGGAAACCAGTGGTAAAAAAATTAGCACTGGGAGGGAAAACAAAAAAAATAAGGATGTAAATATGAAAAGGGAACTTTATGTATTTTCGATATAATGATACGTGTATATGGAGTTTCAAGAGGAAAAAAGAACTGGCTGTGTGTTTGATTCAGTAAAAAACACTCCATGTGGATGTTCTAAGACAAAATATAACTAACCCTGGTAGACCAGAGGCCAGTAGATAGCTGCTGGATCTTTGTGCCCTGTTGTCGTAATGGGATGGGCCTGTTAAAAACAAAACCAAGGCTGGGCAGTCTACAGCCCAGTTGAAACTTGCTCAACCTAAAAACAATATACCTGCTGGATCCCAGTTATCAGTCTGTACTTGCAGAATTCTCTCGTTTATTGAGTATGTTAAAGACTTCATGGGTTTCACTGTCTCAGGCATCAGCATTATTTTTCCATCGTGATAATAAGTGCATGCACTTGCGTGCGTAAGGCCATGGACCTGCTAGTTCCGTACGGTTAGGCTCTGTATGGACAGCCGTCTTGTGGTTCCACAGACGAATTTCATGCAAATCGGATGGTTTTCAGTGAAATTTTATTTTCGTCATGGAATATTTTACATATTTCAACTAAGAATAACAGACTAGGCCTTTTTTAGTCCATGTGAGGCGCTTCACGATCAAGGTCGCGACACTTAACTATTCTGGAAGGCCCAAATACATTGCTCCTCTCTTTTAACAATTTGCAGCTGAGCTTGGCATGCCACATGCCAGTTCCGAGGTGCTGAGTCCAACTATTAGCTTGTGAAACCGGATGGATCCCCTACGTACTTCGAAGATGTAAAAAAATTGGAGAACTGGGAATTCGAACGACATGTGCTTATGCTACCCATCGAATAAAAATCAGGTGCCTGAAAATTCATTTCAAAACAAATGATTCAGCTTTATATCCACGATGACGCTCGGCATGATGGTTGGAAGCAAATGCCAAGTTCATACCGAAAGATCGTTAACAACAATAACAACTTGCAGACGACCAGGTAGTACAAGTACCAATACCAAACTAACTTATAATCTTTTTAGTCCCGGCCCTAATGTTCGTTTGGTAGAAAATCTTGCAGGGGACCAGCTCCTACTCCTTCTCTTGCTCCAGGTCCCTGGGGTGGTACTGGTGCATCACCTAGTTGGTCCTCTGCTGATAAAAGTTCTTGTTGGTGTGCAGCACCAGAACCTTTTTGATGCCCGTCTGCCGGCCGTTGACCATCACCGGCAAGGTATTGCCGGTCTTGTGCCACATCGCGTGCATGTCGCACTCCGGCTGTATCTTGCGACGCATCCATGTGCCCTTTTGAACGCCCTGGAGTTGTGCTAGAAGAAATGCTTGCTTAGGCCACTCAGTGTGATACCTGCAGTATTGTTGAATACAGGTTTTAGTGTACGTAGTTGGCATTTTCATAACATCTTTGGCATGTTGCAGTCACTTGTTTCACTTTTTATTAACTGTCAAATTGTAATTGCTTCACTAGGTCTGCGTCTAAACAGAAAAATAGAGCTACAAACAAAGGAATATGTTTGTGCAAGTAGACGGCCGATCGGTGTCTCACTTGGAAGTTTTTTAGGATGGGTGTAGCATATGTCGTGCTCGCTGTCGATGGTTGGTATGAACAAATCAATGAGAGGGTGAGATCTCACGCTGTCAACACTCACTTTGGCCTCATGGTGCTCGATCAGCTCCTGATCCGTGGGATCAAACTTGATGCCAGCCGACAGCACCGGCCAATCCTTCTTGGACTCACATCAGTTAATTCCAGTTATATGGTACTCAATGTATGATCAATCGACTGTTTTAAGTGAATGATGAAAGATTTCGACAGATAGGTGGTACTCTAAATCTAAAGTCAACAATACCCGAACACGCCGCCGGGACTTTGTGTCACCTCATGTGCAGCGTGTTGTCACGTCAATTCAATGTGAGGACATGCCGAATAATTTGACCGACGTATACTAGTAATACTACTGTACTGTACTTACTAGTCGTATTTAGTGTCACATTTTAACCATAGGTTTAACTAACAAAATGTCAATACATGTCACTGAAAATTATACCATTGGAAACTATGTTCAAATACGAATCAAACGATATAATTTTTTGTGACATGCATTAACATTTAGTTAGTGAAATTTATGGTCAAAATTTGACACAAATTACGAAGGGACCAATAAACCAGGAGGGAGGTGGTGGTACGAGTAGCGCAATATACAATATAGAGGACTAGTACAAATTTAGAAATGGAGTGATAAGTTACAAGGCTGTGCGACAGACTTTGTAGGCTACATGAGTAATACAAAATATAATTTCCAT